>NC_034595.1:101502405-101511952 GCF_900095145.1 Mus pahari | reverse complement strand
AAAAAAAAAAAAAAAAAAAATGTTAGAAAAGAATGAATATACCTTGGAGTGTTAGGATTTTGAGGCTGTGTAAGTAGTTCCCAAACATTACCGAACAACCTCAATTTTACTTAAACCTCCATTTTTAACAACAAAATAGCCATCTTGGCTCAACAGATAGGGACAAGAGACCGGAGAGCCTGCACTGCCCACTGTGCTGTGAGCAGTTAAAACTAGTCGGTATCGGCACTGGAGGGGCAAAGTGAAGAGCAGAAAGCTTCTCAATGTTGCTCCATAGCTATCCTACAGCTGCCTGCTCAGAGGATCCACCTAGACCCATGCTTCCTTATGTAAGATTAAGCATTGTTTACCTAAGGTTCTAATCGGAAATTAAATAAAACTTCATGCTGAACACTGGAGTAATTCTTAATCTCTTAATGCTAACAGAACTTTGATGACTCATTCTTCCACCTGGGAAAACATGCAGGTCATTCTGCCTAAAGATTTAATTCTCACAGAGCTATTCTGCAAATCATCTATAGAATTTGCCCCCAGAAACATGACTGATTTTCCTGCTATCTAGCATATTAAAACTTAAATCTCCAAAATTTCCCATCCCATCACACAAGGTTAATAAAACTAGCTGTTGGTTTGGGTTGCCCTTCTCTGGGCAACCCAAAGCCTGCGATGTGAGCCCAGATCCACCTGCATTGAAACACACAACGTTCTGAGGACAAGCTCATCCCTCATGGTTCTGTTTTACAACTGTTTCCTCTTTGCCTTCTTCACCCATGACACTGAGACTGGAGTAAGAATGTGATCTGATGATAACATTCGGACACGACCACCTGCACTTACAAATAACCAGAGTTCAATCTTTATTGAGGTAGTTGTTGAAAACTGAAACTGAGAAGGGCAACCAAGATGTCCACGACAAGTGCTTCGGTGCCTTCCCTCTCCACAGGCTGCCTCTCTCCTACAGTCTTCTTGCTAATCTGCACTGATCTGAGCAGGAGTCACTGCTCCACATCGGTGAGGGTGGAGCTCCTGCCCACTCTCCACTGCTGGCAACAGCAGACAGAGCTGTACACAAGCCTTCAGAGGACAATCTCCCAGGAGCCACTCTTCCATTCATATAAAGCAGCCATGTTTGCAAGGTGAAGAGAGACCATCCTTATATTCTGAGTATAGTCATCCTGAGATTTTATAAGAAATGGCAATGTAGCCGGGCATAGTGGCGCATGCCTTTAATCCCAACACTTGGGAGACAGAGGCAGGCAGATTTCTGAGTTCAAGGCCAGCCTGGTCTACAAAGTGAGTTCCAGGACAGCCAGGGCTATACAGAGAAATCCTGTCTCGAACAAAACAAAACAAAACAAAACAACAAAAAATGGCAATGTATGTGAGAAACAAGTTATTTTGGGATCTGTATTATAAGATAGGTTCCCTGTGAGTGATCAGGATCTGAGTCTATTAGGCCTGTTTATTTTTAACATACAAGGTCAGGGGCCATGTAACTCATCTACCCAACAGCAGAGTGACAGCACTTAGAATGAGAGACCTGGCTTGGAGGACAGCAAATTCCAGAACATCTGGGAGGGAGACCATGTGTGGGGCAGAGGGGCTAGCCCTGTCTTCTCAGAAGTGCAGGACACTTGGCAGTGTTTACATCGATGCACTAACACCCAGACCTCAGTGTAAACAGTTGAGAGGTCATTCGGAGACACTGCTCATTCCTAGTATTTTAATCTACTAACCATATTTTATACATGTTAAAGAAAGGCAAACGGGGAAAGAGGAAGGAAGAACTGAGTATCTGCACAGCTATAATTCTAAAAGGATCTGACTTGTTATTCTCTCGGGTGCAATGAGGTTAACACTTAATACCCACTCAACTAAACCTCTATAAACAGTTGGTTTTCCTAATCACAGCCACTATTCCCACTTCGGTGGGCAGCAGGATTCAGAGGAAAGCCAGACCTAGCCCCCGTATAACAAACTCCAGAAACCAAGTGTTAGGAAAGCTGATGTCCGTTGCACAGGCACTTTCATCAGACATAAAGGCCTGTAGTGAACGAGAGGAATGGAATTCCTACAGGGGTATCCAAAGGTAAGGAGATCTGTTCCCACCCAGGTACTCCTGTAGGATATCTCTTCCACCTTTCCTGAGTAACTCAAGAGAAAGGACAGGTGACCGGGAAACCAGCTCCAGAACAGAACCACTGTGTGCATGGTGTGGTGGCAGCGGTGCAGAGCTCAGTGGTAAACACTTCTCTAGCATGTTGAGGACCAGGGTTTGATCCCTAGCAAGCACACATATGTGCACACAAAGACATATTTTCAACAGAAGGTAATAGATTGGGAAATTATTTTTATATACTCTTTATAGATATCATCTCATTTAAATTTTCACTCATGGTCTAAGAACTTGGAGTTATCACATGGTTTCACAGGAATCAAAAGACAAAAGTGTCCAATAACCTGCCTGAAGCCCACAGCATGAGTGGCAGAGACAACAGTAGAACAGTGTGGCAATAGTTAATAGTACTTTAGCCTTTTCATTCTTTTTTTTTTTTTTCCTTTAAAGCTTTTTTTAAAAAAAATTATTTTAATCCCAGCACTCTTGGTTAGTTTGAGGCCAGTCTGATCTACAGAGTGAGTTCCAGGACAGCCAGGGTTACACAGAGAAAAGAGAAATGTGTCTCAAACAAAACGACCCCACCCCCAATAAAACCAAAACCAACCAACCAACCAGAAAAAAACAAAAAAACAACCAAACCCTCCTTCTATATACGTGTGTGTGTGTGTGTGTGTGTGTGTGTGTGTGTGTGTGTGTGTGTGTGTGTGTAAAATATTTTGGGGCTCAAGAAGTGGCTTACAGATGAAGAACACTTGCTACGCTGGGCAGCGGTGGTGCACGCCTTTAATCCCAACACTTGGGAGGCAGAGGCAGGCAGATTTCTGAGTTCGCGGCCAGCATGGTCTACACAGTGAGTTCCAGGACAGCCAAGGCTACACAGAGAAACCCTGAAACCCTGTCTTGAAACAAAACAAAACAAATAAGAACACTTGCTGCCTGCTGCTTTTGTAGAGAACACCTACATGGTGGTTCCTAACTGTCTATAATTCTAGTTCCAGGGGATCAAACGCCCCCTTCTGACCTCTGCAGGCATCCATGTGGTACACATACATACATACATACATACATGCAAAACACTCATACACATAAAATAATCTTTAAAAATATTTATTCTGAGGCTAGAGAGATGGCTCAGTAATTAGGAGCACTGACTGCTTTTCCAGTGGACCCAGGTTCAATTTCCAGCACCCACATTGTAGCTCATGACCATCTGCAACTTAACTTTGTTCTAAAGGATCCGTAGATACCCTCTTCTGACTTCGTCAGCAAAACACCCATATACATACAGTAAAAGTAAAAAAAAAAAATCTGTTTTATTTATTTTATATATACGTCTGTATGCCACGTGTATGCTGAGAGATCTAAAGAGAGTGCTAGATCTCCTGAGTTAAAGTAACAAGAGATTTAGATGCCTGATGTAGGCGCTATCAAGTGAATTCTGTTCCTCTATAAGAACAGCAAGTGCTCTTAAGCTATGAGCCATCTCTCCAGGATTTCCCAGGCCCCGGCACCCCACTTTTTCTTTTTAGGCTGAGAGCATCTGTCTCATGCAAAGAAGCAGCATTCCAGAAACAGTAACTTCCCAAATGTGATTTGATCTTCCCACAGCATCAAACTAAGCGAGGAAAACAACCTTCAGAGATCAGGTGCTACAGATACTGGCCAGGCCATCAATACAACACAGGTCTGCTGACCCCCAAGCCCAGTCACACCCTTCTGATGTTTCAAATCTTCTGGGACCAGTAAAGAAAGAAGCCCATAACACAACAGAAGAAAATATGGCATAGTATCTGGATTGTAAGAATTTTCTGCAAAGAGTTTCATAACCATAAGATTTTTATCAAGGAAGTTCTGGAACACTGGTACCTGCAAAGTTCCTCATCTTTTGCAACAGAAATGAAAAGTGACCTTTGCCTCCTCCCTTAGTGGTCTGAAATGATTAGCCTGGCTAAGTAGATAGCTAAGGAAAATATAAGACAAATGCCTCTCCCAGCTGATTAGAACACTTAAGAGATTCACCCAACTACCAAACTCCTCCTAAGCAATGAGAAGGGGGTGGGACCTAAGGACACTCAGCAGAAGTGTGAGAGGCCCTCCAGGGCTGCAGACCTCTCTGCCTCCTGTACCCTAGTGACTGTGCCCACACGAAATGGCTGGAAACGGGGAGGGTTGTATTCGAGAAGGCACAGCCATGGCAGGCAAGGAGAAGCATCCCTGGAATGACAGGAACAACCCTCTCCCAGGGCTGCTCCACAGCAGGAAAAGGCATCAGTTAACTGAATCAGACCATGACGTGGGCAGCCAAGACAGGGGGGATTAGGACAAACTGACTTTCTAGTTAGGAAACCAACTAAGGAACACCCTACTAGGTTAAAGGTCAGTCAGGTCTGCTTTCTGCTATTCTGTTGAATAAAACTGTTTTGTATTTCCGAGATTGCTAAGCGAGCACAAGCCCCTGGATGGACCCAGCATCCAACCCCCACCTCCATCTAAGGCCTGGGTTAACCCTCAGTTGTAGTACTTTTCTTGTTTCCTCCTTGCTTCCTCCCTTCCAGTCCTTCAAAGCATCAAGATAAAACCGTCCAGATTTCTTAGGTCAGATCTTTACGCTTTACAACTTTCAGCAGATAAAAGGAACAGATAAAGTCTAGGGCTGGAGGTTTTAGGTAACTGCTAAGGGCTCAATCCCAGCACCTGCAACAAAAAAAGATCTGAGCTGATAGGCTAAGAATGGGCTATCAACTCGACACATCTCACTGATTTTTCTACTCAGCCCAAAGAAGGCTGCTGCTTTTGAGTCAAGCAACTTTATTTTTTATTTTTTTTTAGAGACAGGGTTTTTCTGTGTAGCTCTGGCTGTCCTGGAATTCACTCTGTAGACCAGGCTGTGCTCAAACTCAGAAATTCGCCTGCCTCTGCCTCCCAAGTGCTGGGATTAAAGGCGTGTGACACCACTGCCTAGCATTAAAATATGTAACAAACTTAGAAAATATGAGATTCTCAGAAAACTTAAGGAGAGTTTCTACATCGCTGCTGCTCAGCTCTTTATTACAAAGTCTCTTCAAAACCTGTTCTGGAAAGAGTAAGAAACAGATTGTTTTCAAAATATATCTTAATATCTACAGTTTGGGTCCTCAAAGGCACTCTTCTGTGGCCCATCTCTTCACATGTAGATGCACAATGATGATTCAATCTTAACTTAGTTACAATTAACTGGAGAAATCTGTTTACTGGGATGTACTTGGAATCCCAGAACCTTTCTCCCCAGTTATCAGGGTTCTAAATGTGTTCTATAGTCCAGGAAAAAACTGTTCATTTTAAATAATGAGTAAAAGCATTAAAAACCAAGAGGAAATCAGTAACCACCAACACAGAACAAAATAGCAAACTAACGAAAACCTACCATCACTTTTGTAATGGATATTCTTCGTTCACCCCTCTCTTCCTAAAAGCCAGATTAGATATCAATTATAGCCCTCCCTCCTAGGTGGGAGGTACTTCCGGTCACTGGGTCAGACTTGAGGCTGCCAGCAGGATGAGGTGGGTGGTCCACCCCACCTTACTGGAGGCAAGCACTTACAGGTAACTGAGCTTGTACCCTTACAGTGTCACCTACCAAGGAAGTCTCAGCACACTCTCCCACAGCAGGTTCATCAAAAGCAACGGTCAGGTCAGCATTTGACCCTCAGCTTTTGAAACAGCAAAGGAATTTTTTAAAGCCCCCATTAAGCAACTAATAAAAACCCTTTTCACTACAAAGTGAAAATATTTAAAGCTGATAGAGTAAAGATTTAAAAGAATTTTCTCTAGAACACAACCTTAATTTAAATAAACGGAGGGGAAATCTCAGCAGAATTCCATAAACCTCAGTTTTAGCCTTTGGCTTTTAGCCTTAGTCTATGACTTTTGACAATTACCAAATCCAAACTAGCGATAAAATGCCACTTCCCATTCCAGCCAGTGGATTTAAAATTAGATGGTAACTCTCTAGCGATCCCTCTCCCCCACCCCCAACTCTGTTCTTCCCGTTACAACGCGTCCTTCAGAAGGATAAGCACAATATGTCACTCTGCTATCTTAAAATCACCAGCGGAAGAAAAGTAGGAATCCGGAGGCCAGCCCAGGTCAGGCACAGTGCAGGGTTAAAGGAACCATTTCCTAAGCCCAGATGCGAAGCAGGAGCAGAGCAAAGGAAAAAAACAACCCAAGTTATATAAAGTCCAATTGTACTCACAGTTTCCTTACTGGGAAGCAGCTCCTTTCTGATTCTGAAGAAGTTCTTGCCGTATTGTCGGAGCCCCTTAACGAAGCGTTTCTGTGATTAAAAAAGAAACAAGTGAGATGTAAAAACCAAAACCAAAACAGGATGTCAGCGAAGCAAAGATATCTGCAATCAGCAGAAAAGCAACCACAGAAAAGTCTGAGCTCGGGAATATTAGCCAGGCTGGAGGCTTTCAGCAGCACAGCTGGGACCTGCTAGCAGGGCAGGGCAGCCCCCGGCCTGCGGGGAACCACAAGCAGCGACGCACGTTTCAGGAAAAGCAATCGGAGCTAAGGCGGCCTCCGGGAACCCCAAGCTGCAGGAAGGAGCAAACAACAACCAGCCCGCGTTGCAATAAACCAACATAGCTGCTTTTCAGCCGCGGAAGCAGATGCCTTCGCAGAAGTGTCTCGGGCCGATCCGGCCCTCTTCCCATCCCCTGACCGCGGAAGCCCACAAGGAGCCGGTAGTTCTGGAGCCGGGAGCCTCTGGGGTCGAGCCCCCGGCCCTCCCGGTCTGCCTGACCCCAAGCAGACTTTCACTTTGCCCGGTTCCACGAGCAGCTCCCACCTCCGATCCGAGGGAGACTCGCAGCTACAGGTAAAGAGGCCGCGCCCGTCCCCGGGCTCCACAAAGCGCAGGGCCAGGCGGCCGCGGGCTGCTTGGCGTGTGACCGCGGCGGGGCCGCGCGGGGCGCGGGGCGCGGGGAGCGGAGGGCGCCGGGGGAGGAGGCTGGAGCGCGGCGAGCCCGGTGGCGGGCGGCTGCAAAAGGCGGCCTGGATCGCCGCCGCGGCCGCTCGGCTCCGCCCCGCCCGGCCCCGCAGGCGACCAAGCCCTCGACACGGCCTTCTCGGGGTCTTCCCCAAGAGCAGCAGGTCACCGCAACGGCGAAACTTGCTACTCACCAGGGCCAGGCCGCATGGCCACAGTGAGGCAGCGAAACCCGCGCCGGTCCCTCCCGCCCGCCGTGGCCACTCCAGCCCGCGGCTGAGGCATTCGCTCCCGCCAGGCCCGGGTATCAGCCTGCACTTCACTAGTGATCACCACGGAAGCGCCCCAGCCAATAAATCAGCTGCCCACTGGGAAGAGAGGCCTCCCACTCTGGGTGTGAGAGACCCGCGGGACAAACACAGAGAAGGGCCAGACCTGGCCTACAAGACCCATCTACAGCCTCCCACTCTAGTCCTGCAGGCTCTGCGAGTTCCGAGTTCTCCCAGTGCTGGATATGACTCATCACTGTCAAATTTCAATATAATTGATATAGTTCAGTGGGAAAATTCTGTGAGGCACAAAAAAGTAGCGCACACTTCTTGGTATGAAAAGCAGACTTCTGGTACTTGACTTCTGCATCAGTCATACGATCAACAGGCAGCCTGAACTGCACACAGCACCTCTAGAGCAAGTCCTCAAGGAGTTCCAATCAGCCCAGAGAAGCAAATAGATGGACCCTGGGCCTAAAAGCAGCAGAGGAACAAAGGGTGGTGGGTGGAGCTAGGAAGAGGAAGCTAGCTCTGCTTGACTTAGGGGACATGACAAGGAAGAGCATAAGCCTGCCAGGTGAGCTCCAGCTGGGCTTCCAGTTGCCCAGAAAGGACATAGGAACATTCTGGAAACTCCAAGGAGGACAAGGTATACAGAAAGAAAAACTGACTGCCTGTAGATGAGACTTAGAGGCCAGTGAGGATCAGGCTGCACAGAGCTTTGAGGAGTTAAGATCCAATGGCAGAAGGTGGCATTCCCTGGGGAGGCATAAGTTGTGAAGTAGGAAGAGAGCAGCAGAGGCTGGTGGCACAGCACTGTAGGAGAGGAGGCCCTGACTTCACTCTGCTGAGTTACTGTACAGCTAGCACTGGGAGGGACTTTGAAACCCTTGACAGGATATGCTTAAACTGTGACTGGCTTTTTGCAGGTAAGGTAAGTGCATATAGTCATTACAGAGCACTCCAAGGTACTACCTGAAAGAAACAAGGGGCATCTCAACTGTGCACCAAGGGAGTCCAGAACATCTTCTCACCAAGGCAGGAAGGATGGCAAGGAACAGGTTACCAATGAGGAGCAGTGTTTGTAGGGTTAGAGGGAGCTCTGAGAAGGGGAGATAGTTGGTAGGAGATAGTTTGGAGGGTGGAATGCCAGACTGTGGTATCAAACGTAGGGTTAGTGCCCAGCAACATACAACGTGTTCACCAGAAGAGAGAAAAGAAGGCTGATTCTGGAACATCTGGATAATGTGATAGAGCAGGGCCAATGAATTCAGAGTCTATGCTTTCACAGATTATGAGAAACAGCATTCAAATCAAAAGTAATTATTAAGCATGTGCTCTATCATCCCCAATCTAAGGAAGGTCTATCATGAAACAGATCAAAGTCAGCCAGCCTCACAAATCCTAGTTTCCAACATTCTCTATGAAATTCAGTCTGTTGGTAGCTGTCCTGTGACTGTACACTTTCCAGTTCTTTTAACACCAGTGTGCCAGTTCTTCAGTTCTGATATCAGCTGACCTATTGAAGGTCCAGGTCCCACCTCCAGCCCCTCCCTCCTGGAACTCAGCTCACCATACAGCCTGTGACAAGCCTTCGCCAAGGAAAAATTTCAAAGCTACAGATTTTAAGCACATTGTAACCCTAGCCTAGGAAGGTAGACGCAGTAGGATCTGAAGCTCAAGGTTATCCTCAGCTACAAAGCAGATTTGAGAACAGCACAGGCTACATGAAACCCTGTCTTAAAAACCAAAACAACAAAAAACTATGGCTTTCCCAATCAGCGCCCATTATCTTTCCCAGCTCTTTTAAGAGTAACACTTAACCCTGCAGGACGGTCCCTATGCTTTGAGCCCTGATGTCAAGGCCCACCGTACCTTTCCATCCAGGGTTCATTTAAAATACAGACTGGAATCCTTCTTGCTCCAAAATTAAAGTCCTGTGACCAGCCCACTCATTGATTTTGTTGGAGACTTCTTGTACTATAAAAGCTGCAGCCAGGCAGTGGTGGCGCACACCTTTAATCCCAGCACTTGGGAGGCAGAGGCAGGTGGATTTCTGAGTTCGAGGCCAGCCTGGTCTACAGAGTGAGTTCCAGAACAGCCAGGGCTACACAGAGAAACCCTGTCTTTAAAAACAAAACAAGGGCTGGTGAGATGGCTCAGTGGGTAAGAGCACCCGACTGCTTT
>NC_034595.1:101500279-101502270 GCF_900095145.1 Mus pahari | reverse complement strand
GTACTTACATATAATAAATAAATAAATCTTTAAAAAAAACAAAACAAAACAAAACAAAACAAAACAAAAAGGCAGGAATCCTATCACAGGCCACGTTCGTTCCTACTGGACAGTTGGTATTCTCAAGTTTTTGAAACAAGTGAAGTCAACTATGCTAGCATTGGCTCATCATGGAAACAGACTAAGAAATGGAGAAGGATCCATAGCTAAGCAACATGGTGCTTGCTTAAAATTCCAGCGCTTGGAAGATGAAGGCAGGAGGATAAGGAATCCAAGGTCATTCTTCTGTACACTTTGAGTCTGAGGCTACTCTGCATTAATTAAAAAAACAGCAAAGAAACCAAAGCAAACAAACCCATACCAAACAAACAAGGACCACCACAAAAATGTCCACTCTGAACTCTGGAAACATAACTGATCCCTTTTCATGTCAACCAGTCCTCCTTGTGACACCCAGCCCAATTATTTACTTATCCTCTCAATGTGCTTCCAGGATTTGCTTTGGTCTTTCTGCTCTTCAAAATTCCCAGGACAACCTCCAACCTCCTGTGTTCTGGCTCTAAGTTTCTTGAAAAATACTCACTAGAGTCTCTAAGGCTGCATCTATGAAGCAATCCCACTGAGAACACTCACTTGGCTGTCTCACAGGCATCTCAAACTAACTACACTTCCAGAAATATGAACTGGCATCTGATGGTGAGTGCAGATGTATTACTGCTGTCCATGCATGACAAACAAGTGCAAAGTACTCTTGGCCTTATTCTAAGAAAAAGAGGAAGTAAAAGCTTCATGTGGCCTGTGCTGTTACTTCTCTATGGAAAGCCACAGGCCTCAAAACCAACCAGACATCTGCTTCTCAGGGCAGCTTTACCTTGTGGTTTACCAGAAATGCAGAGTGGACTCTAAAATCGAAACAAAGCCAAGCGCTCAGAGCACACGGTAGCTGGACGACATCAGTATGTGAGACTAGCTAAGGCAGGCAACTCCATCCCTCTGTGCACCGTCTCCACATGAAAACCTTGATGTTTTCCATAGTAATTTAATAGTTACCATGCTGACTTGTTTACAGAGAGGAATGCTAAGCCACTAAGTTCATGGTCTGTTTCTTATGTCTTCCAGCAACTGAGCATGAACTCAACACTTCTAAGGCCTTGTATATTATTTCTCTGATCCTGAAGGTGTAATGTCAGAATGCCAGGCTACCAAGGGTGACAGAGGAAAAATATGTGTATATTTAAACTGGCTGGGTCATACTGCCAGGGCTAAGTAGCCCTGCTTAATGCTCCAGGGCCAGCCATTACCTGCACTTGCACGAGGCTGCTGAAGCTGACACTTGTTTTTTTGGTACTCTGCACCTTGGAAGCCATGGTAACTCAGTTTCTGAGTGAGTGTGATACAGGCTTGTTCCTAGTGGGGAAAACTTTACTTCTGGCTTTAGAAATGTGACCAGGGACTGGAGAGATGACTCAGTAGTTAAGAACACTTGGGGGGGGGGGGCAGAGATCTGGGTTTGATTCCCAGCACTCACATGGTGGNGGCTCACAGCCAGGTGTAACTGCAGGTCCTCTGCTGACCTCCAATAGCATCAGGCACCACATGGTGGACTACACATACATACATACATACATATGGGGGTTTTTGCATATATATATATATATTGCATTCAAATGAAATAAATGAATTCTTGCCAATATCTAGTGCTGTATTCTTCCCCAAACTCACTCTTCCCCTGTTGCCCTCATCCAGAGAATATATTTAGTCATGAAGTTAAAAACTCACTGAACGTGAAAACTCTGGGCATCCTACAGCCAGGACTTAATGTAAAACTCCTTAAAATTGACATTTTGCTAGGACACTCAAGGATACACAGAGAAACCCTGTCTTGAAAAACAAACCGGGCTGGTGAGATGGCTCAGTGGGTAAGAGCACCCGACTGCTCTTCCGAAGGTCCAGAGTTCAAATCCCAGCAACCACATGGTGGCTCACAACCA
>NC_034595.1:101487487-101500089 GCF_900095145.1 Mus pahari | reverse complement strand
AAAAAAAAAAAAGAAAAGAAAAGAAAAACAAACCAAAGACCCCAAAACATAAAAGGGCATTTTGAGGACTGTCAATGTGGCTTAGCATGGAAAGAGGCTTGCATCTAAACCTGACAATCTGACTTCCATCCCTAGGACCTGCAAGTTGTCCTTTGACCTCTAAATAAGCCTTATGGCATGCAAAGTCCCAACACAAACATTGTGACACACACAAATAAACAATATTTAAGAAAAAATATTTTTCATAAAGACAGATGTTTGAGTTTCATAAAAACAATTGTCAAATTCTGTCTTGGGATTAGAAAAATTTCAGCCATTTTTGAAAAGGCCCTAATCATATTCCTGCCATTTTGTCATAACATAACTATACATTATGTGAAGCTGCAATTGCAACATTGATATTATACAATCTAAATACTGAATAATTCTAAACACCCCCCCCCAATGCCTAACACCCTGCATTATTAAATACTCACCCTGGACCCCTTTTATGTCAACAAGCACGCCCACATTACTAGTTTGCAAATATGCTTTTGTTGATTTGTTATCAGGATATGTTTGATGTGTTCATCTACTGCACATACCCGTCTACCCAGGGCTTCCTACCATCCAGGTGGGAGGGGCCGAGAGGCCCGTGTGCAGTCTACTCCTCTGTCACACAGAGAGTCCCACACAGCCGTTTAGTCACAGCCATTCCCGAAACGGGAAGATGTTTACAGAAATAAATGCAGTAACAGTAATCTTCCTATCCAGGTTAATGTGTTCTGAGGTTCCTATGCTGTTGCTGGGAACACCTGCCTGAGCTCTCATTGCACAACGGGCTCCATGCCTGCTGTGTGCTCTCCTGTCCACCATGAGAGACAGCTAGCTGGGGCTGGACAAGAAGCTTCACTGTTAGTCCTACCGATCAGCAAACAAAGCGGCGGTTTATGCATGTCTTGGCATGGAGAGGGTGGTGAGGTGTACCTAATGTAGGTGTACCTAATGGCTGCATGCTGCCTTCATAGCCAGGCTGCTGTCCTGAGGGCCTTCTTGATTCCTACAGCCATCTCAGGAGGCAAAGCTTCTAACAGCTCCACTTCAGAGATGAGGAAATTATATGGTATCAAATCCTTGATTCAGGGTGGGAGGGACGAAGGTGGCATACATAAACAGGGGGAGCCTAGAGACTGGGATGGGGTACAGACATTAAAAGCAATGTACAGGTCAGAGATAAAGGCTTCTGTTTTAAGATAAAGTATTAAAAATATCTATAGATGGGCAAGTAAAGGTATCACAGTCTTTATCCTTGTCTCAGCCACTTAAACAACCTTTGCTGTTTACATAAAATTCCTGCCCCCCCCCAACAACAACAAAAGACTCTGAACATCAAATTGGAAGTTGTAAGACTCATGGGAGAAAGGTGAGTCCTGCGGATGATCAGGTTGCCTGTACCCCTAGATCACATGCACACATGGCTCCCTCAGAAATCATCTGAGCCGGGTCTGCAGCAAGGAAGAGAGCAGAAGAGTGGGGGTGGACCTCTGCATTAGCCACTGCCTGAGAACTTTCAAAATTAACTCCCTGTGGTGAATTTTAACTAGTGTATCACAGTCAGAAAGTCGACATGACTTCTGTACTTGGTCCGCTTACATAACAGTTTGGAGAACACTGTAGGTATTAAAATGAGTCCCACTGTGAAAATGGCCTTCTGCTCAACCCTGTTTGCTGCACAGAACTTTATGTTAATAATGCATTGATTCTCAGGGGACTAAAGAGCAAGCAGATCTGCAAGTAAGCAACCTACAGTCTTCTTATTGTCTGCCCCAGAGACAGACGGGACAAGTGTGAGTCCTTCAGTCAGGCAGTGGGAAACTCTATCGAGTTTCCTGAGAGGCAGAAAGGCAAGACAAAAGGTGTCTTCAAAGTGACTAACGAGGGGTCTTGGGTCAGGAAAGAATACTGGCCCCTTCCCAGAGGGTGCACTGCATCATGCCTATGGCTGCTCTGAGAGCCCACTGGGTGACAGTCTACTCCAGTTCAGCATACAGCCCTCTGGTAGTCAATTAACATCACCCATTGCCTTCTGAGAGTCACTGCTGTACTGCTCAGAGATGTATCATCTGCTTTAGGCTTAAGCTCTTGCACACTAATGAAAGGTGTCCCAGTGAAGTACCTACCATTTTGGCAAAACAGTACCACAGTGTACCTAGGAAGAGACCATTGCTCCTGGTTTCTGTTTTCAGTGTAAATACATCCCACAATGGCTAGTATTATTCCAATCCAGTTGAAAGTTTAATTAACTTCAGAGTTTCACTAAAGCAAATTATGTAAACTATTGTTCGTTTGGGCCAGCTATGGTAGTGCACAATTTTAATCCCTCAGGAGGCAGAGGCAGGCAGATTTCCGAATCTGAGGCCAACCTGGTCTACATAGTGAGTTCCAGGGCAGCTACAGTGAGACCCTGTGTCAAAAACCCAAAGTAAACAAATAGTACTCTTTTATTGGTTATTATCAAATCTCTAGTTTATTTTATCCTTTACACTCACATTCTATTCCAAGACAGCAATGTTCCAAATACACTGAGTAGAGGAGCATGCAGTAGCCCTATGTTCTTGTTGAGATATAAGAAACATTTTCTGGGTTGGTGAGATGGCTCAGTGGGTAAGAGCACCCGACTGCTCTTCTGAAGGTCCAGAGTTCAAATCCCAGCAACCACATGGTGGCTCACAACCACCCGTAACAAGATCTGACACCCTCTTCTGGAGTGTCTGAAGATAGCTACAGTGTACTTACATATAATAAATAAGTAAATCTTTAAAAAAAAAAAAAGAAACATTTTCTATGAATTCTACATAAAAGATATAAATGACTAGTTTTTAGAAAGATTAAACCCATTCTCAAATGGTTTTAGCTGTCTAGTAACACATTTTGAGTTTTGTGGGTTACTTTATTATGTTTTGCCTACATGTGCCAGAAGAGCTCAGAAGAGGGTTACAAAGCCCCTGAAACTGGGGTCCATGGTTATGAACCACCATGTGGGTGCTCCAAACAGAACCGAGTCCTCTGCAAGAGCCATTTCCCCAGACCCCTCTCTCCATACATATGTTCCCCTGAGGCAAACTTGAGTGCACATTTTATTCAGAGAAATAGTGTCCAGTTTCATGTCCTGATATAAGGCTATATGGGCTAAAGATATGACAACTCAGGCTGGGGGCTAAGGACATGACTGAGGGGTGCTGGACCACATGCTCAAAGCAGTTTAGCACTGAGCCTAAAGAATTATCTATAATTTCTCAGTGTCTCTCAAGTTCCCTTGGTTCATATGGTTCCTTCAGGTCTTGATATAAACAGTAACGGCAGTGGTGGCAACACACATAGCCATAATATACTTGCCGAGACAGGTGTCCCTGGGTCACTGTACAGGTCAAGAATCAGACATGGTGTGTGCACACTAAGTGCGTGATGTGCTCCTTCATCCTAGACACTGCTGCACTCGCCACTGCTAAGGCCTGGGCCCTCCCTGCAGGACTCCTTTTTGTGATCAACATGCTTCCTGGGCAGGCTCAATAAAGTTCTTCTATGCTTACTTCCTACATGGGTCTCAAGATCCCCTGCAAATCCTCACAACCTTTTATTTCAATAGCTGCACCTCAGCTGTTGACATCTTATGGAGGACACTCTCCTGGGGCTGAAATAAGGTAGAGAATAAAACATTTCATAAGCATGCAATGCAATGTACAGCTGTAAAGGCCCATGGCTACCCTCGGGACGCCAGGCTGCCCTGCTGTATCTCCTGATTCTGCCCTCACTACTCACCAGTCAGACCTGGCACAGTATAAATCCTACCTTCCCGGAGATCCCGCCTGCAGCTTCTCTGAGCCCCTGAGCCTTCCCAGCCTCTTTCCCTCTTAGCAAGCTAGTGAGGGCCTTAGGTCCCTCAGTATCTACGGCTGTCAGCTGCAGATGAGTTATACAAGAAGCGCCTGGTTGCAGATGAAGATGTGATTTCTTTCTGCTTGCTATAGCTAACTGCTGCCATGCTTCCTTTGATGTTCTGTGATCTCTCTCATCCCTAAGCTTTTGGTCATGGTATTTTATCACAGCAACAGAAAAGTAACTAGTGCCAGCAATAGTAATAGAAGTTCAGCCATTCTGGGCCAAGTGGTGCTGGCACATGCCTTTAATTGCAGCACTGACTATCCAGGACAGCCAGGACTACGCAGAGAAACCCTGTCTTCAAAACAAAACCAAAACCAAAACCCCAAACCAACCAACTAAACAAAAACTCCAGCCACTATGGAAGCATCAGGCTGGAGAACAGGCCAGACAAATCCACCCCAGCAGCCCCAGCTGTCATGTCCTAGGTTGGGAAGGAGGGGTCCAAACCCACAGCCCATATGACTGTGCACAACCACACTTCTCACACTAGGGCTCAGAGCTGCTCCTCAGTTCTCCCTCTCAAAAACTGAGGAGGACATATTTCTAATGCTGTTTTCAGGGTAGCTTTGTCTGTCTGTGATTGTCAGGAGTGATTTGACTTATGTAGATCACTAGAACCTTAACCTTGGCCACATCGGGCAGTATACACATGTAGTCCAAGCACTTGGGAGGCAGAGGCAGAAATTCAAAGTCAGTCTTAGCTATAGGATGAGTTGGAGAGCAGCTGGTGATACATACAGAAGACCCTATCTCAAGACAAAAAGAAGGCAAACTAAAACCACTTCCATCTTAACATTAGTCAAGAAGCAAACTACTGCTGGACGTGGTGGCTCACGCCTTTAATCCCAGCTATACAGAGAAACCCTGTCTCGGGGGGAAAAAAAAAAAAAAAAAAAAAAAGCAGCAAACTACTACTTCCTGGACAACAACAAGCTCTGCTCTAAGAACTCCTAGTCCTGGGCATCACATATGATATGAGACTTAACATGAGATTCTGCCAAACTGCAGAGGCAAGGGTCCGCATCAAGTGTTACAGGCCCCACATCTGATGACATGGAACAAGTGGGCCTCAATCACTAGTTTACTGACTACATGAATAATCTGGAGGTGACCACAGTCCTTCCAGATTGTCTGGCTTCACTCTGTCTGTCCACAGGCCTCCACTGCTAAGTGTCTAAATATAACTAACAAAACCAAAGGATGCCTTATCTTCTCCAACCAAACCTACACAAATACTAGAGGATTCAAGCTATACTCTTCATACCAGATACCTGCTTAAGATAAAGAGTAAACAATTTTCTATTTCAATCTTTGTGTATTGACTACTCCTTCCCAGGTAGTTTCCTAGCAAATGGACATTACTGTATTTTCCATACCCTGTAGGAAAATGACTACCTGTCAGATGGTTAAGTTACAGCTGAGTCCTCCTACCTACCTTTGCCTATGACTCCCTGAGTGAACTTAGATGACCGTGTTGAGCACAGCAAAGTCCTTTGCTTCAGGGTACTGGTCCAGTCAAGTCAGAGGCTAGGTAAACAGCAGCTCAACAGGTGCAGAGATTCAGCTGACTAAATACATCTTGCCAATTATTGCCTACACAGCTACATTCAAATTAAAAATAACCTGGCACTAATAACAGAACACAAACAGCCATTCTCTCCCTGTGATATTCAAGAGTCTCCATGTAAGTGCTCCAGAAAGTGGTTCAGAAATATGCTGTTACATGTTCAGCTTTCATTAACAAAGTTGATCTCAGCACAGAGTAAAGGTGTATAAAATAAAAAGAACTGTAGCGCCAAGCAGTGGTGGCTCACGCCTTTAATCCCAGCACTTGGGAGGCAGAGGCAGGTGGATTTCTGAGTTCGAGGCCAGCCTGGTCTACAGAGTGAGTTCCAGGACAGCTGGGGCTACACAGAGAAACCCTGTCTTGAAAAAACCAAACCTGGGCTGGTGAGATGGCTCAGTGGGTAAGAGCACCTGTCTGCTCTTCTGAAGTTCGAGTTCAAATCCCAGAAACCACATGGTGGCTCACAACCATCCATAATGAGATCTGACTCCCTCTTCTGGAGTGTCTGAAGACAGCTACAGTGTACTTACATACAATAAATAAATAAATTAATTAAAAAAAAGAAAAAGTCTTGTTAAAAAAAAGAAAGAAAAAGAAAAAACCAAACCAAACCAAAACCAAAAAAAAAACCAAAAAACTATAGCTTGGCTGTTAAGAACGCAAAGGAAAAAAAGTCATCTCAGTGAGAAAGCCCTTTGTAAAACCAGTTTTAAAAATGGGGTGGGGGTGGAAGGCTGTGTATGAAGCCCTGGGTCCATTCCCCATCAGGAACATCAGGAACAGCAGCACAGGCTAGGAAAGGAAAGGCTGACAAATCACAAGTTGATGGGCACATAGCAAATTCAAGAACAGCCTGAGCTACAAGAGGCTATGTTTCAAAACTCTATCTCCATAAGTATTTACATTATAAAATTATATTTATATAAGTATATATGTATTTATATTGCATACACATATATACTATTTATATATATATTCTCTCTCTCTCTCTCTCTCTCTCTCTCTCTCTCTCTCTCTCTCTCTCTCTCTCTCTGTGTGTGTGTGTGTGTGTGTGTGTGTGTACACCAGTGGCTTACAAATAACAAGATGCCCAAACACCGAATGGTCACCGTTGTGGAGGTACATATCTGCATTAGCACGACTCTGGGTGACAACGGCCCATATTCATACAGACATATGATTTCAAATCAAATACACCATATCTGTAAGCCATTGAGACTGCTCTTGACTTCCTGAATCAGGAAAAAGTAACACAGGCTCTTTGTAATTCCTGGTAAGGGACCGTATTTTCCCTCCATATGATATTAGCCTGAATTCAGCTAAGATATCACCCCCCCAAAGCAAAGAAAATCGGCTGGGCATGGCAGTTCACACCTTTAGCTCCAGACCTTGAGAGGCAGAGGCAGAGGCAGGCTGATCTCTGTAGTTCCAAGCCAGTCTGTCTGGTGTACATGGTACATTCCAGACCATCCAGGGCTACGCAGTGAGATCCTATTCAAAAAAGAAAAAGAGAAGAAAAAGAACCCACAAAACAAGACAAGATTATGAGCCCAAAGGGAAGGAAAGTCAATGTCTTTCTAAGAAATGCAGTCCAGTGGAGCTAAGAAGCACTCCCATCAAAGCCAGACCTCAGTCATCAGTAAGGCTCCTGTCAACCAGTGGTCACTGTCTCTTACCCACCACTGGCACCCTGTTTGCTCATTCTGCCCCCATGAATGATGTCTATCACACTCAGGCAAGTCCCTAAAGGGAGGCTTCTAGATAGAAAGCTGGTATGAGCCAATCACAAGGCTGCCCTGCTGGCTTCTGTTCAGAACAACAGTGCTCCCATGATACCTCACTTTTGCTGAAAATATTGATACTGAGGGAGCATGAACACAGCTGTGTGTAAATCGCACACACAAACAGATCAGCTCTATCTGCTTATAAGGGATACAAACACACTACTAATGCATTTGCATTCACAGTTGGATATACTGAGCTGCAAGCTGAGATTTTTCTGCCCCCACCATCTGATGCGGAACATGGTTCCCTGCACTTGCTTGTTGGAGAAGGTATTTGAGGTTAGGAAGGGGATACTGCCACAGGAACTGTGGAGTTTCATTTTGGCAGGAAAATCCATCTTGCTAGAGTTACTTTAGTTAGAAGGCTGCGAGGAAGTCAAAAGCAGGGGGAAACCATTACTCCTGGCATCTTGCCGGCAAAGGCAAGACAGCAGTGAGTTCAAAGCTAGGCTGGCTACACTGAAAGATCATCTCAAAAAAGAAAAGTGGAGGTTATGTGGGGGGTGGTAGAAAAGGCGGCATGGGCAGAAGCAGAAAGTGGGAGCCGGGGCGTTCAGAATAACAATCAGAGGCCTAGTCTTCTGTAACAGGCTCACACAGATACATATTGTGCACACACTCGAAAGAGACCCACCAGCCGGGCAGTGGTGGCGCACGCCTTTCATCCCAGCACTTATGAGGCAGAGGCAGGTGGATTTCTGAGTTCTAGGCCAGCCAGGTCTACAGAGTGAGTTCCAGGATAGCCAGGGCTACACAGAGAAACCCTGTCTCAAAAAACTAAAAAAAGAAAAATAAGAAGAAAAATTAACATTTTATGCTTGTGATTAAATCAGGAATGCACTGGGTTTGTTGTTGTTTAAAGGCTTGGCTCTGGTTCCAGGCTTGGTTCTAACAAGGCCCCACAGCCGACCTCTGTCAAGTCACTGACATTGCCCTGACCTGGCCTCAACTTCTCATCAAGTATGGTGTCCTGAGTGTCTCATTTACCACAGAAAGTACTAGCTTAAAATTTTTGAGCATTTCTGGCCAGCATGGTAGCATAGCCATTAATCCCAGCTCTCAGGAAGCAGGGGCATGCAGATCTTTATGAGATCTAGACTAGCCTGGTCTAGTTATCAAGGTCCAGGCCAACCAGGGCTACATTGAGTCTGTCTGAAAAAAAAAAAAAAAAGAAGAGGGCTGGAGAGATGGTTCAGTGGTTAAGACCACTAACTGCTCTTCCAGAGGTCCTGAGTTCAATTCCCATCAGCCACATGATGGCTCACAACCATCTGTAATGGGATCTGATATCCTCCTCAGCTATAATTATATAAGCTTATTTATGTAAGCTACTCTTACATAAAATGAAAGAAAAAGAAAGAGAAAAAGAGAAAGAAAGAAAGAAGTTAGTTCCAATAACAATATGTGGACACAACAAGGACCTAATTTCATTCATATTCTCTCTGTCTCTCTGTCTCTGTCTCTGTCTCTCCCTCTCTCTCTCTCTCCCTCTCTTTCCCTCTCTCTCTCTCTCTGTGAGTGTGTGTGATAAAAATCCTCCAATTAACTTCTTTCTTTTATCTTTTCTCAATGTAGTTCCTATAAACTGAGAGAGGGGGGAGGGGAAGAGAGATCTATTTCTAAGGCTTGGTTTACGGTGCTTACAGTTCCACCAATAAATCATCTCCCAATCTGGGCTTGGAAAAGCACTGGCCACGGTTTGATTGCTCCAGCCCCAGGTTGCCAGGCAACCAGCACAAGGGGGAAGTCTAAGAGCTGACAGATAGCCAAGTGGCTGAAACAACAGACTTCTCTCTGTCACAAATGTGTTTCAGAGCACTACTTGCCCACCTCCTGCTCTCTGCTAAACACGACATGACTGTAAAATCAAAATCAAAAGGCCACTGTAATAAAAACATACTTCCTGCTCAATTACCAATTGTTAAAATGCTGTGGGGAGGCCCAGATCACACAGTGTACTGCAACAGAAATGTGATACTGAAACGAGATGAAGTCGGCAGCGTTTGAGAAACCTGATCTAAATGCAGCCTTGTCATTTCAAGTCAGGGGACCTGGTGCGCAGAGGAAATCAGCAATCCAAAAAAGCACCAGAAGGAAAATAGCAACTGATGGAGGATATTACAGGAAGAAACCAGACAACCAAGTTACAGGGGAAGGTCACAACTGCTTCATAAAAACCCAGAAACTCTTCAACTGTTCACTGTGGCCTAGAGACAACAACAGTGTCCTCTTCAGGGTTGATCAAGGATCTTCTGGAAGCTACACATGCTGGTGGTTCCAACTGGACTCCCAAATGCTTAACTGTGGACTGTATTATCAGAATTCATAGTATTCTTAGGATAACGTTGATATGACCAGTTTGAGATACAAGAGTCTAAGGAAACATCTGAAGCAGTTAGGGACTGTGTCCTAAGCAAGCACACTGTGCCAACAAGTATAATAAGTACCAACTCTGGGCAGTGTGCTGCCATGAGGCCATGGTATTGAACCTGACATCTTGAATGTTCTAGAAACAAGGGGCAATTATTAATGTGTTTTATGCCATAGATACTTTGTCATTCTGGCCAACCTAAGTCTCCTGAGAAACTCTGTGTTTGCCTAAACACACGGGACGTCAGAGGGAGCCAGTGATAATCAAATCCCATCACTAAAACATTTTTAGTTTATTTTTATGTATATAAGTGCTTGCCTATGTCTATGTAGTGCACTGCATTTGTGCAGTCCCTGAGAAGGCCAGAAGATGGTGTTACATACCTTAGAACACAGTAGTGTATGTCCTGGGAGCTGAAGCCAGGGCCTCTTGAGAGCAGCCAGTTCTTACCAGCAAGCCATTTCTCCAGCTCCACCTAAACATTTTTAAAGGTATGCTGGAGTGGTGTGTGCGCTACATTAACAATAAAGAGCAAATCTACCAGAGGGTCTGCTAGAGGGGAAGAGGCGTTGTGCATTTTTTTTTTCCCCCAGTGTGAGCTCACAACATGGACTTCAGAGAACAAGGGCAGAAGTATTCTATCAAAGCAATGTCAGCCAGTTCATGCTTGGGGTGCCCAGGATGACCCTCTCTTTATACCACCAATCCATAGCCTACCAGGTCTCCAGGACTCTCCTGGGGACCAGACTGATGATTCAAATAGTGGGAATCCAGTTCCAAACCCTCAGCTTTCGTAGGATTCATCTGTCAGAGAGGGCCGGTATCTACCTTTCCTTCTCATCTCTATTTATTGGTTTGTGTCTTTGTCTGTTTTTATTATTGAGACAGGGTTTCTCTGTGTAGCCTTGGCTTTCCTGGAACTTAATCTGGCTTGAACTCCTAGAGCCCCGCCTGCCTCTGCTCCTGAGAGCTAGGATTAGAGGTGTGCCTCACCACCTCTGGCTATCTTCCCTCCCCTCTTCACTGGTAGAGGAAGAGGCAGCCCCTCTCTTAGGAGGAAAGCTCTAGTGCTCTCAGGGCACTGCATAGAGCACAAATCAAGGCCCCAGGGCTAAGTCAGATACTTTTTAATTCTCTGTTTTCAACCAAATTGAAGTCTTGATGAAATACCATCTGTTAGGCAACCGAAAACAGAGTCCAACACAAATTATGCTTTGGGCATTATTATGGAAGGAACTCAGGTAACTCAGTGATGCTTATTCACATAAGCATGACTTCCAGGCACTTATATCTACAAATAACTGACAAACGGGAATAAGCAGAACATAATCTCATGCTAATGTCCATCTAAGAGCTAATTTTTAAAAAGTCCATCCCATTAACCAGGTAGTGATGATACACACTTGTGTATGATGTATGACTTTTAGTTTGCCTATATGTCTGTGCACCATGTTCCTGGTACTTCTGGAGGCCAGAAGAGTGCGTAGGAACTCCTAGACTGGAGCTAACAGGCATTGTGAGCCACCATTTGGATGCTGGGAACTAAACCAGGCTCCTCTGCAAGACATTAAGTACTCTTAACCACGGAGGAGTTCTCTAGATGCCCATTTTATTTTAAATGTTAACATTTGTACATTGGACATTACATCCTCATGATAAAAAAAAAACATATACACATAAACACACACAAAGCAAACAAACAAGAAAGAAAAGAAAAAACAAACCACAACGACAAACTCTGCCAGGTGGCTAGTGATACGGTTCAGCGAGTGGAGTGTTGTCTAGCACATAAGAAGTATTGGTTATACTGGAGGGTGAGTCAGGAGGAACAGAGTTTAAAACCTCAAGCCTGGGCTGCATGAGAGACTAACAGCACGGCACAGCAGTGAGAGCGGTTGCAGGGACATTCTTTTAGATGCTTCACATGCCGCTTTTGCGCTGTTTTCTTTTGCTATAGTCTCTCCTACGTAGCCCGTGCTGGCCTAGGTCCCCTGGCTCTGGTTTCTAAATGCTGAGATTACAGTAGTGCTACTATGCCTGGTGGGGGTTGGGACAATTTTTTTTTTTTTAAGTTTTGTTTTACTTTGTACCAACTGAAGAGAGACATGGAAATTCTCTGGAGTACCAAGCAAGCACTGTCCCCATTGATTAGACTCATCATACTCTGGATTAACTCTGTAGAGCCAGCCAGTAAGGGCTCCTGAGCTTGTCCCAGCATTACATCTTCTGCTGTGCTGGCCTGGGGGGAACTTCCCACATTCTGGCTTCTGTCCTTACAGTATCACCCCTTCTGTTGAGGTTGTCATGTCTGCTAGAAACCTTGTACTGACAGCCATTTAATAACTGTCAGTTCAATGGGATTTCTTTCCTAGATACTTAGAAAGAGCCTAACTGTTGACTTAGTCCCCGTCCTGAGAGAAAGGGGAACACTCATTTAAAGTAGTGCAAGGCACTGATGGATCCCCTAAAGATCAAGGCTATTTGACTTCTGCTTTTTTGTGCTTTAAGCAAACACACACTGCTTGAGGCTGCTTCCACAATACAGAGGACTATAGGACACAACAGAAGAGTGTGGAAAGGGTAGAAAACTGAGTGGGGAGACAAGCTTCTTTCTTTCTTTCTTTTCTTTTTTTTTTTGGTTTTGCGAGACAGGGTTTCTCTGTATAGCCCTGGCTGTAGACCAGGCTGACCTCGAACTCAGAAATCCGCCTGCCTCTGCCTCTGCCTCTGCCTCCTGAGTGCTGGGATTAAAGGCGTCAGCCTGGTCACAGGGTGTTCAGAGGGCGGGCAGGCAGACAGTGTTGGCTCATGCAGTAAGATCTAATCTGCTAAAAGCAGAAAAAAAAAAAAAAAAAAAATTCCCTTCCAAAAAAAAAAAAAAAAAAAAAAATTCCCTTCCAGGCTTAAGAAAGGATGAAAGAAATGTTCCTTTCAAAAAAGGAAATTAATCATCCACACA
>NC_034595.1:101483289-101487372 GCF_900095145.1 Mus pahari | reverse complement strand
AAAAAAAAAAAAAAGAAAATGAAACCATGGTGACAAGGGGATCCTACCAACTAGAGTCCCAGTTTTAAGTTCAGCCACTTTCCTCAGTCCTTTCTCGGTCCATGGAAAACTGTCGCCCACAGCCACTGTAAGATTCCTTCCCAATCTTGGAAGTCACAGTTACCCCTATCTTCACTGTTAAGACAATGCCACCCACCCCCCCCCCCCCCCCCCCCCCCCCCCTTTTTTTTTTTTTCCCAGCATAGTATTTTTACTGATTATTTGAGAATTTCACATAATGCGCCCCCCCCCGCCGCCCACAGCAGAGACCTGACCTTTCTGGGCGAGTTAGGATGGTGCCTCAGAGCGTTAGGTGCGTGCCCACCCACTCCCCAACCCTGCCTCCCTCCCCAAAGCTTCTGCACGCCTTCAACCCACCTGCTCAGTGTTACCTGAGTTAGGAAGGTCTGGAGCAATCAGGTTACCTTGCCAGCTGCACACACTCATAAACAACAGCACTGCTATGTCCCTCTCAAGGTGATGAGCAACTCTACATATTTCCCACCTTTGCTCCTCCAACATATCTCAGACTAGTCGGAGACACCACTGTAGAAACTCTAAATGGCTATTTGTACCACCACAACTTTGTTCTGCATTGTCCTCTACAAATGTCCCAATGTCCTCTGCTTCCTGACCTCCTCTTCCTCACATTAAGATCCATATAGCATCCCTTAGTGCTTCCAATCCCAGGGCAGCAATTCCACTTTGCCATCTAGGTAGTCCATCCACTGCACTTGCTCAGGCACCCTTAGTAGTGGTCCTCACCCGTCTCTATCAGCATCACAGTTGAGAACGTGAACTTTTTTTGTTTGTTTTTGTTTTTTGTCGAGACAGGGTTTCTCTGTATAGCCCTGGCTGTACTCGCTTTGTAGACCAGGCTGGCCTCGAACTCAGAAATCCGCCTGCCTCTGCTGCCTGAGTGCTGGGATTAAAGGCGTGCGCCACCACTGCCCGGCGAGAACATGAACATTTTACCCACAGACCTTCTAAGGCTCTCTGTCTGCGTCCTATTTCTGGTGTTTTTAAATTCTAAACAAAGCAGCCTGTGGGGAACCACACCAAACACAAAACTTAAAGATCTTTCCTGTTTCCCCCTGCACAGCCTAATGTTAATCCCACAAAATCCCTGCTTGATGGAAGCCCCTGGCTACCTACCCATCTACCACCTCCGTCCTGCTTTCCAAGTTTCCTTGTGAGGGAATTCTGGATGGCTATAATCTTGTGACAGTGTAACAGGGACCACTGCAGGAAGGGACAGTACAACAACATGAGAATGACATACAACCAAGCAACAGACAGACAGACATCTCCAGGTAATCCTACACTGCAGCTGAGATCAGTCTTTTTTTTTTGTTTTTCGAGACAGGGCTTCTCTGTGTAGCCCTGGCTGTCCTCGAACTCAGAAATCCGCCTGCCTCTGCCTCCCAAGTGCTGGGATTAAAGTCGTGCGCCACCACACCCGGCGAGATCAGTCTTAATTTGGAAGGGAAGATAACTCCTTTCAGGAGTTGTGATGATTTAACTTCCAGCTCAATGTGCACAAGCTCCTGACATTTGTTTCATCTTTTCTATTAATTCTACCACAGAAAAAGCAAGGAAAGCAAGAGTTTTCTCTCCTCAGTCGTGGCCAAAACTGTAAACAAACCCACGCTCAGCCTTTCACCACTTTCCACCTCTTAGTCTCCAGGAGAAGCTGCAGACAGTAGTAGGTCCAGGCTCAGGAACATCTATGTGGATTCTCTGACTGGTCTTCCTACTGAATTCAAGCCAAGGACAGCGCTAGTCCCAGCATTCTCCACCTTAAAAAGCAGCATTGTGGGGCGAGGAGGTGGGGGCTAGGGTTTTGAGCTCAATTCCCAGGAACCATAAGATAGCTCATGATCATCTATAAAGGGATCTTCTGGCATACAGGTGTACATGCAGACAGAGAAAAGAAGGAAGTACTGGATGTGGGCTGATGGATTCCTGTTTATAATCCCAGCACTTTGGAGATGAAGGTCAGAAGTTCAACATCATGTCCGGTTACAGAAGCTGGCCTGGGCTGGTGAGACCCAGCCTTTAAAGTAATATATTATTCATTTCCTAACATAATCTTCAACACGATTTCTTTAACAAGAAATCTTTCTCCTACCTTCTGGTATTTGTCTCTACCACAACAGCCACTTTCTGCCTCTCTTGGACCATCTCAGAGGACCTCTTCTTAAACTGCACTGCTGTTCTGGCAACTTCCCTGTTCTGCAGCTTAACCACATCGAGCAGAGCTTCCTCAGCCGAGACCCCTCTTCAATCAACAAGCCTTCCTTTTTCCACAAACTTCATTTATTCCTTATTGCTAAATCAATTTACATCTTCCACAGTTCCTTCAAATGCACCACAAACTCTTCTGTTCTGCCCACAGGTCAGCACCAGCCTCCTCCACACCTGAGGCTTCTGTGGCGATGTGGTGTTCTAGAACACAGTGGGAAACAAATGTTCCTAGTGATGCGCTCTGTGGCCTGGGAAGGACATGCATACACTCAGAACACCACCTGGGACTAACGGTCTCATGATTATTCTATGAAGCTGCTTCTATGTTTCCTTTTGCTTCCTCTACCTCAGTTCCTTTCTACTGGAACTGTACATTAGTGCACCACATCCTCAGAATCTCCAGGGTAAGGCCCAAGTAAAAAGTTTGTCTGGTGACTCTGGATTGCAAGTGATGTTGAGTCAAAGGTGTGAACTGACATTTTCCATACCTTCAACAATCAGCATGGTTCTCACCCAGTCCAGTGGTCTCTAGGATCCCAGCACCAGCACTGGCCAGGGCACTGGGACACTTGCAATTCCAGCAGCGAGTATACTGTGTGGCCTTAGAACCATCTTCTTGAACTCCCTCTTCTGCTAACCAGGCTGATTCTCAGAGGCAGACTCAACTCTGTCACCAGACACTTAAAGGCAGACAAAGACTTCTCAGGATGGCAAGGTAGAAGAGCCCATCTTTGCTGTCCCCAATCCATAAGCTGCACTCAATCTGGGCAGCCTACTACCAGCCTGGCCCACTCCTCAGCTGGGTGTCTGTGCTGCTTGGTGAAATCCCATCTGTTCCACAAGGCTCCCATCCAATTTCATCTCCTCTACAGCTCTCTGCCCAGCTTCTGGCTATCCAGCTCCTCACCGGTGGGGACTCAGAACAATGTTAGAAACAGCAGGGGCACACACAGCAAAGTTTAAACCATGTGGCTGTCATTCATCGCTAAACTTGTCAGAGACACCATAGGAGGTCAGAGTTGCCGCCACACTGCTGAGCAATTGCAAGAGATTCAAGTACAGAAGTAAGGCGCCTTGCACAGGCACAGCCTGCTTAGCCTGGAGGGTAGCAGTGCCCACTCACGGAGCAGTGTGCAGGAGGCATACTTGACCCTTCTTGAGATGTGGGAGCAAGTAGATTACATACCTCACTGTATGACTAGGATGCAGCATGTCTGATAGGAACTTAAAAGTGGAGGAGATTATTATTATACTGCTAATGAAATGAAGTTCTACAAGGCTGACAACTTACCAATGACATGTTGCTCTACGATCAGAAAGTTTGAAGTAACCCTAAAACTGAGAAAGAATAACTTCTTTCTCAGCTGTCTCCCAGGGTGATCTAAAAACAACCTTAAGATTTGTTCTGCTGAAGGACTGGGGACAGAGAAAGAATCCAAAAAGTTCAAAGTCCACCGGCAGTTGGTGACCTGTGAGCAGCTTTTGCCACACGGACAGTCAGCACAAACACTAGTGCCTTCTATATATAAAGTTCATTCCAGGGCTGGCGAGATAGCTCAGTGGGTAAGAGCACTGACTGCTCTTCTGAAGGTCCTGAGTTCAAATCCCAGCAACCACATGGTGGCTCACAACCATCCATAATGAGATCCGACGCCCTCTTCTGGTGCCTCTGAAGTCAGCTACAGCGAGCAGGGTCGACCAGAGCAAGCAGAGGTCCTAAAATTCAATTCCCAATAATCATATGAAAGCTCACAACTATCTGTACCGCTACAATGTACTCACATACATAAAATAAAT
>NC_034595.1:101447230-101482584 GCF_900095145.1 Mus pahari | reverse complement strand
GGAAGGAAGGAAGGAAGGAAGGAAGGAAGGAAGGAAGGAAGGAAGGAAGGAAGGAAGGTAGGTAACCAAGCTGCTTAGGAGCTGAGGCCCTGGATGGCACATTTAGGAGGAGCACACCTGTCTGGAGAGCACTGACAAGCAGTGCTTGACATGTGCATAGATTCTAATGTTAAAGCCTGCTTCCCAGAAGACAGTTCAGAACTGCAGAGGGAGAATGGGATGGGGTCAGCTCCACCATGGTGCACCATTCCCTCCCATTCCACACAACTCACAGACAGATGCCTAGCACACATCTCTGAAGTCTATCTGTGCAGAGGGGAAGGTTAGCAAAATTCCAACACAACTGTATTTGTGAATAGATACACTTTGGAGGGCAGAGGTGGAGTTACAGGCAGTTGCGAGCTGCCTGATATGGATGCTGGGAACTGAACCCAGACTCTCTGTAGCAGTATGTACTCTCAACTGCTGAGCCATCTCTCCAGCCTCCAGTTTCTTTAATAGAATAACCTGATTAATTTAAGAGACATCAGATCCAAATTTCCTATCAATCACAAATGCCAGTGAGTGCAAAGCTTCCCTCCTCCCCTTCCTTTCTTCCTATCATTTCTTAGAGTAAAATAAAAACCAAACCCATAGGGAGAGGAACCTTACCTTCTTGGGATCCTGAAGGGAGCTGCACCAGGCTGGCTTCAAACTCACAGATCTGCCTGTGTCCCAAATGCTGGGATTAAAGGTATGTGACACTACACCTGGCTCCTCCAACTTATTAAGAAACAACTCTTTTTTTAATGATTTACTAACGGGATGGGGACTTCAGGCTGCAGCACTCATGTGGAGTGAGTTCTCTCCATCCACCTTACTAGGGTGTCAGGGGCTGAATTTGGGTTGCCAGGCTTATGTAATGAGTGTCTCTCTCTCTCCCTTCTGTGCCATCTCGCGGGCCTCTACTTGTTATTTTGAGACAAGGTATCATCAGGTTCCTCAAACTGGCTTGAACTGAGTAGCCTAGGCCATTCTTGAACTTGTGATTCTCCTGTCTCAGCGTCCCAGGTAGACAGGATCACAGGTATTCACCATCTGGTCTAGCAAGTCCTAAGTTTTCTCCACAAACTACAGGTCTTCTTGCTGGTGTTGCCCCCACATGGCCTTATCACTGAGGATTGTAGGTATTAGAGGGGAAAGACCATGGCTCACCTAGCCAC
Source organism: Mus pahari (assembly GCF_900095145.1). Lineage (NCBI taxonomy): Eukaryota > Metazoa > Chordata > Mammalia > Rodentia > Muridae > Mus > Mus pahari. Next base: position 101,481,382 of record NC_034595.1, on the reverse strand, counting down.
TACCTCCACAACGCTAAGTCTGCCTCAGAGCAGGGTCTGGGGACACTGATGCTGGGTAGTAGCCACAGAGCTGCACCCCTGAGACGTTCTGTGTACAGAAGGGCAGTCTTCTTGGTGTTTTGGAAGCATCATTCCTGAACACCAGGACAGCAGTGTATACACACTAAATGGTTTGTTTTTTTTTTAAGATTTATTTATTATATGTTAAATATACTGTAGCTGTCTTCAGACACTGCAGAAGAGGGAGTCGGATCTTGTTACGGATGGTTGTGAGCCACCATGTGGTTGCTGGGATTTGAACTCAGGACCTTTGGAAGCGCAGACAGTACTCTTAACTGCCATCTCTCCAGCCCCCACACTAAATATTAAATAGAGTATGGATGGTGTCAGACAGAGGCTTCATAGGCCTAAGGCAGTGGGCTGCACTTCAGTCACTTCAGTTTGCTTCATCCTCTGACCTTCCTTTACTGTGCAACTTTTTTTTTTTTTTTTTTTTAAATGTTTTTTAAAGATTTATTTATTTATTATATGTAAGTACACTATAGCTGTCTTCAGACACTCCAGAAGAGGGCGTCAGATCTTGTTACAGATGGTTATGAGCCACCATGTGATTGCTGGGATTTGAACTCTGGACCTTCGGAAGAGCGGTCGGGTGCTCTTACCCACTGAGCCATCTCACCAGCCCACTGTGCAACTTTCTTATCCCTCCCTATCTAGTTTTCTGGTCTATTGGATCCTTTCCTAGTTCGCACTGTCGAGAATAACCATACAGAACACCCTTGGCAAGGGAAGCAAGCACTGACAGTGGAGGAAGAAGGGAGGCACACTGGAGGTTGGAGTGTGTGTCACAGTAGGTAGTGTCGAGAATCAGATCAGCACAGCAGTCGCTCTGCTTTGGAAAGAGTACTAGGGTGTACAGAACAGCCTGTCAGAGAGGCCAGGCTAACCTGGGCTACTGCTACCAAGCTCCTTCCTGCTCACAGATAATGCCTTACTAAGTCTGTGTGACCATGACACTGGCAAAGGGTAAGACACCTTTCCTCATCCTCCATCACACACGCACGCGCGCACACACACACACACACACACACTTTTAGGAACTGTAATCTAGCAAGTAAAATCAGTCGCCTGAAGGTGAGGAGGTAATTTTCACACGAAGCTACACGAAGGGAAAGGACCAGCAAACACGGAGCTGACTCTGTGAAGCGGGAAGTGTGTGACTGGCCCTCAGTAGACAACAGCAGCAGAGGTGACTTGTCTGACAGTTCACTCACGGAGGTAGCCTAAGGGTCTACGGGAGCTTCTCTTCTATCTGACCCAGTTAAATAGTTTTCTGATTATCTATTAACCATCCTTGTTCCATGTGCTAGGATAGGTTCTGGGGACACAGAGCATTAAACTACAGTAACTAGACCTCATAGTTGAGCATGGAGATACCTCAGTAGACATACTATTATGGCCCAGTGGGCAGACTTGACACACCATCAGAGCCTAAGACTGAAGTGTTGGGAGAGAAGAACAGTGTACTGCTGGGAGTTAAACCTGGCCAGTACCCAGTTACTACACATAGCAGAGTGTAGTACAAACTGCTAATTCCAGAACTGAAGTGGAAACTTAAGGGTTCTTTGGAAAGTTGGTTGGATGGTGTTTTGCTGGCACAAACACATGAAGGAACGCTTTGGTGAAACAGACACAGGTGAAAGGATGTTTTGCTAAAGCAAACATGTGAAAGGACACGTGATAAAAGATTCTTTGCTAACGATACACATGCATTGGTCTGTCTTACATTATGTAGTTGAGCTGCATTTGTCAGGATTCCATAGAGAGAAACGTACCAAAAAACTTCTGGTGGTGTGCTGCAGTTTCTTGCTGCTTTTGTGGACTCCAGCTGATTGGATGCATGTGCTAAGGCAAGGCACGTGGAGGACAGGGTATAAATAGGACTTGATGGACAGTGATGGAGGCTGAGCTTGGCTTGCTGGTATGGCTAGCTGTGCAACGCTTGTGGGTCTTCACAGATTTTTGATTCCCTGAGAGAGCCACAGCTGAGAACTTCTCCTGGTGTTACTGTTGACTCGTACTGAGGCCTGGCTGTCTCTGCTAGGTAGTGCCACCACTACTGATTCCTGTTTGTTCTCCTGACTCTACTGAACTGGACTGCTGGTGTATCTACCCGTGAAGAGTGTGTGAGTGGATCGAGCTCCCACTGATGACCTGTGAACTGAATGGCTGATTTCCAGACAACACAGACCAGAGCTGCTCCAAAGAACCTTTCTTAACAGGTTCACCTCCCCATATCCTTTCCTTCCCACTACCTCTGGTGGGTGGTAGGCTAAAGGAGAGCTTAAAGCATTTAAGAACCATCATTAGGTGCTAGAAAAAATTAAAATTACAAAGAACTCTAGAGGCAGAGGCAGGGAGAAATCTCTAAGTTTGAGACTAGCCTGGTCCACATAGTGAGTTACAAAGAATCCTAGAGGCAGAGGCAGGGAGAAATCTCTAAGTTTGAGACTAGCCTGGTCCACATAGTGAGTTCTACGCCAGCCATGGCTACATAGTGATTGCTGTCAAAAATAAAACAAACAAGCCAGGCGTGGTGGCGCACGCCTTTAATCCCAGTACTCAGGAGGCAGAGGCAGGCGGATTTTTGAGTTTGAGGCCAGCCTGGTCTACAGAGTGAGTTCCAGGACAGCCAGGGCTATACAGAGAAACCCTGTGTCGAAAAACCAATAAATAAATAAAAAAATAAAACAAACAAACAAACAAACAACTACAACAAAAGTCAGTGGACACAGAAACTACCCAACTTTGTCAAATAACAGTATCACAGAGATCTTTTTCCTGAGTAGACTTTCAAAACTAGCATTGGACTCAAAGGAAATTTTCTTTTTTAAACCTTTCTTTCCAATAGGTGATAAAGTTCAGAGTATTGGCTTGATAATCCTAAATTGCTTCAAGTTTACTCCCTTGGTTAACTTCCCAGTAATAGCTGTTCTGAGGCAGGGACAGTTTATGCCATTTCCTTTTCAGGCATTTTTCTTATGCGTGAAAACTTAAGAAAACAGTTGCTTGCACAAATGTGGAATTCGGGGTAAACACAGGTAGTACAGTAACACTGTCCACTCTGGTTATAAACCAAAATGCTTCAGACTCCGCCCACTGAGCTGGTAGAGTGAGAAGAGGCTGACTCAGAATCCTACAAAACAGAAACCACAGAGACACAGCAGGGAGGGGCAAGGCAGGAGGAAGCAGAACTGCTCACAGGCACGCCCATTTGCTCAGTTACTGGAAAGGAATTCAGAGGAGCAGGCATGAGCTTCAAGATGCCTGCAGCCTACTTACCTCATCTCTTCCTCAGGCTCTTCTCCCCCACCTGTTCTGGGACACTCTAAGGTGAGCTGTCCCTCCCAAGCCAAGGCCCTACACTCCGATTTCCTCATCTAGTGTACAGACAGCCAGATGACCATACCATTCTAGCACAGTGAGCACGGCTTAAACCACGTGGACAAAGCCTAGACTAGAGAGCCTCCTCTGTACTCCAGCACAGCACCCGCATTGGACAAGATCTCTCACAAGTGTGAGGGGAATCACCACATTCTGTTTCTTTGGTTCAGAGTGTTCTCCTATATATTTGGAAAGCTGGCTCTCAAATGTTTTATATGTCTCCACTCAAGTGACATTTCAGGTTACCTTAAGTTCAGAGTGCTGCCCTGAACTGCATACTGCTTTCCTATGCTTGTTCTCATTTCACTGAGTTAACACTTGTCAATGAGTATTAATTACCTCGTTCAGTGCATGAGGGTATGCATATTTGCCTATTTTGCTCTGCGATAGCCTCAGCATAGAAACCAAAGTTGCCTGGCTGGACTTCAATCAGTAAGTCCAAGTCAGGACCCAATAAACCCTTCCACCCGCCTGGCAATCACGCGGCTACCCTGATGACTACTACCTCTACAGGAAAGGCCTCAATATCAGAGGAACACAGGGGACTAGGAGCTGGCTCTGAATGAGTTCCATCCTCAGGGCACAGCTCCTGTTTTCTACCTCCTTTAAAAAAAAAAAAAAAGATTTATTTATTATATATATAAGTACACTGTAGCTGTCTTGAGACGCTCAGAAGAGGGCATCAGATCTCATTATGGGTGGTTGTGAGCCACCATGTGGTTGCTGGGAATTGAACTCNGGAAGAGCAGTCAGTCCTCGTAACCTCTGAACCATCTCTCCAACTGCTCTACCTCCTTTCTTTCCTTTCTCCCAGCTCCAAATCCCAGTTAGCAGTTTAGTATATCTCACCCATGAACGAGGAAGGCTCTGATGTTGATATACACATAATGTTCCAAGCACACACATTAAAACTCACTCTGTTCTGTTGCTAAGAAACTGAAGAAGAAAAGGGCTTCCATCCTCTTCATTTATAAAATATCCACTTTGTCTATGGGAGAACTACATGCAATTTCTTAAGCCCCCTTGTGTCTTGTTCTCATTTTTTAAAAGAACAGAGAAAGATGACTGAGCGCTGAGAAGTGTATGCTAGCTCCATTTTTTTTTAAAATATGTCCTTGAAAACGAGATGGAAATGTGATTTCAACAGCCCACTGCCCTAGTATGTATGAATCTTTCAAGCTAAAGATATGCCCATTGTTCCTCTCAAAGAAAAATGAAAAGTGCTCAATAAAAAGTCATTTCTGGCTAACATGATTATCCTGAACTACAAGGCAGGGAATGCTCATGTCCACCGTGGGGTTCTTTCCCTACCTCAGCTCCACTCTACCTCCTAGCTCCAAGGTCCAAACACAAAACACACACACACACACACACACACACACACACACACACACACACACACACACCACCAGGAGCCCTGGATGGTCACACTATGTATTGCTGGCTTTAAAAGAAAACCCAAGTAAAAATATGGTGGAGAGATAATGAGTTGTAGAAAACAGCAACAGAAAATGAAAATGACTTTTGCTTTACAAATAAAGAGGGAAAAAATAGAAACACACACACATCTTTGGCCACACTATACAAGGGAGCTCAGATGTAAGGAAGCCATGCATGTGAAAGGGAAGGCGCAGCCTCATCTGTAGATTTCAGAAGCAAAGACCTCCTTCTAATGCTTGTAAATGTTACTCAAGGAGTTAAAAATATTTCTCCTTACAGCTTGTTAAACAGTAGAATCTTTTTGCAAACTGACAGAACTGATTGCCTTCCACCATCTTTCTGTACATATAACTGATTTTTAATTCACTGTCTTACTTCCAAAAGGAGTTGACAATAAATTCTGTCCTCTACCCACACTACTGACTTCTTTAAACAATTAGAGTTTGCTTCAAAGACTGCAGGGAGTTAACCTTAGGGAGCAGCCCAACTTTATGAACAGTTGAAATATCCTACCTGAATCTAGCTTTGCCTTAGTTAGGAAGGTCTGAGTATGACCTTGGGCCCCACTACAAGCACACACCCGAACGAGTGGTCAGTAGCAGTCAGCTTCCATCTTTCTCTGTTCCCTACTCTTTTTTTTTTTCTCCTCTAAGATTTATTTATTATAAATAAATGTATGTGAGTACACCTTAGCTGTGTTCAGATACACCAGAAGAGGGCATCAGCTCCCATTACAGATGGTAGTGAGCCACCATGTGGTTGCTGGAAACTGAACTCAGGACCTCTGGAAGAACAGTCAGTGCTCTTAAACTCTGAGCCATTCCTCTAGCCCCTTTGTTTCCTACTCTTACAGTTGAGAACTTAAGATGTTCATTAAGAACAGAATGAACGTAAAGCTGGGTGTGGTGATGCCACCTGAAATACTACACAGAACTTCAGAGTCTAAAGCAAGAAGACTGCCAACTCTAGATGGGTCTGCCAACTCAACAAACAAAACAAAATGGAAGAAAAAGGAACGGATGGAGGAATAGGATGCATTCAGTTTAAAAACAGAGGAAGGGTAGGGTATTTAACACAGAGAGGCTCATTCTTCCCAATAAATAGATATCATGTGATGATAAATATGATTAAGAACAACACACCCGTGTCTTAAATCACTGCAGAGTTTGATAGTTTTCAGCTTAAAATTTTGGTCTAGATGGCTCAGTGGGCAAGAATACTACCACTTCTTCTTTTCTTAAATAAAGATTTATTTATTATATGTAAGTGCACTGCAGCTGTCTTCAGACACCCCAGAAGAGGGCCTCAGATCTCATTATGGGTGGTTGTGAGCCACCGTGTGGTTGCTGGCATTTGAACTCAGAACCTTTGGAAGAGCAGTCAGTGCACTTAAACACTGAGCCATCGCTACTGTCCCTCAAGAATACTTCTTGTTCTCGAGAAAGACCAGGTTTCAGTTTCCAGCACTCACTCGGTGGCTTACAACGATAGTAACTCCAGCTCTAGGGGGATCCTAGGCCTCTGGCATCTCCTGTCACCTGCCCTCATCGCACACACCCACACACTATTTTTTATCAACTGGGCATGGCGGTGCTTACTCATCTTTAATCTCTGCACTCATGACAGAGGGACTGGGTTTCAGTCCAGCTTCTTTGAGTCCCAGAGCTTCAGACTAAGACCCTGTCTCAAACAAAACAAAAAACAAACAAAAAAGCCAACCAACCAACCAACTAAAAATAAAAACAACAATAACAAAATCAATAACCCTGTAGTCAGAATTTCAAGTCAGGCTTGGTCACACATGTTGAAATTCCATGTTTAGAAGGCTGAGAAAATAAGACTGCTGAGTTCAGAGTCAATGGAAGTTACTCAGCATGACCCAATCTCAAAGGAAAAAAAAAAAAAAAAAAAAAAAAAAAAACGAGAATTCAATACTGTACGGCTCAATTTACATGCATACAATTCTAAGTAGATAATTTAAACTACAATGTTATAAAACCTGTATTTACATAAAAAGATCCAAAAAGCAGGTTTTAACAATGTTCTAACCTAGGGGAATGGCATATATTTAAAATAATAAAACTAATAGATCCATCTTAAGTGACATACAGGAAGGATGCCCATCAGCAGCATCATTCAGATCACTATGTAACATCAACACCTGAGGAAATGGTACCTTCCCTAAAATAGAAGTCACATAAGCGTTCCCCTGTGTTGTGGATTAACTCTGGGATATGAAGTCCTGGTAGACTAGCTATAGCTTCCTGCTCTGCAGCGCACTGCCCCCTCTGCCCTCCCAGGCTCCTGGCTATTTCTTGGAAGTTGACTTTGGTTCTGCTGCAGATTACATTTTCTTCTGCTGCCACACAGACAGTAAGTAAAACTCACTGTATTTCTGCCCCACTAAGCAGCTGTCTTCTAGTGCATCCTGATGATGCCTGGCTGGAAAGAATGAACAATGAAAACAATGTTTTCTCCAGCAGACATTGCAAAGGCACATAACAAAGGCATCTGAAGTGAGGCTGGGGAAGACCCTTGTGTTTGGACTCTGTAATGAGGTAATTGCTTGTCCAGCTGCACTGCTTACTGCACTACACTCAGAAAGTTAGTTTGCTGTGTCCTGTCAATTTTGAAAGGAGGCTATTGATATGTATCTATGATAACTAAGTTTTACACAGAAAGAAGAGTTAGACGTTTTTAAGCTTATAAACTTGTGAATGAATCACACACATGATTAATTTGTCACTAGTGTGGATTTGGTTAAAAAAATGTTTTGACTAGATGGTTCACCTCAATGAATTTCAACAAAACTGATATAAAAAATTTAATGAGAAGCATATTTCACAATAAAAGCTACAGTTACCCAAGATGAGTGGAATCACCCCGTTGTAATATTGTAAAACAAAACCTTCACTTTGAATGACACATTTTGCTAAAAGCCAGCATGAAAACAAAACGCAACACAAGTGCAGCCATAGAGCAGGAAGCAAGGGCAAGTGCAAGTGCACAGCACAGAGCAGGCAGCAGCAGGGCACCCAATCCTATAGCCCTGCAAGTCAGCCCAACTCCACAAGGGAAATGCAGGCCTAGAATTTTAACAAGAATTCAATTAGCATCCCTGTATTTCCTTAATCAACAGCTGAATGCTAATTAGAAGCACAGCAGAAATAGAATCCCCTCACAGCAAGAGCAGCCCAGCCCAGAGCCCTGCACTCTCAGACAGACTGAGTTCATAAATACTAAAGCAGGGAAGGGAGGCTCCTGTGGCCTCTGGATTATATTTAAATGTGTTTATCATGTTTAATTAAAAACTTAATAACCTGGGATTTGTGTTTTTATTTATTTTAAAATTTTAAATTTATTTATCTTATGTATATGAGTACACTGTAGCTGTCTTCAGACTACCAGAAGAAGGTATTGGATCCCATTACAGATGGTTACGAGCCACCATGTGGTTGCTGGAATTTGAACTCAGGACCTTCGGAAAAGCAGTCAGTACTCTTACCTGCTGAGCCATCTCACCAGCCTGAGGAATTTCTTAATTAGTGATTAATGTGGGAGGGCCCAGCCCATTGTGGATGTGGTCTCCCAGGCTGGTGGTCCTGGGTTCTATAAGAACACAGCCAGAGCAAGCCAGTAAGCAGCACCCCTCCACGGCCTCTGCATCAGCTCCTGCCTTCAGGTTCCTGCCCTGTTTGAGTTCCTGTCTTGACTTCCTTCAATGATGAACAGTAATGTGGAATTATAAGCAAAATAAATCCTGTCACTTTGGGACACAGTGTTTCATCACAACAATAGTATCGCTAATTAAGCACTTGAGTAAGTTTGATTTTAGAGCAGCAGGGCTTACTTCCATCAGCCCCAACTTAAATTCCGCTTAGAACATCATCTCCATAAAGGAGGAGAGGGACTAAGACACAAAGGGAAGAAACTGTCTCCAGAAAGAGAGGCTGCCATGATGCTGCTGCTGCCAAAGATGATGATGAAGAACCTGAAGACTTCTTCAAAGTCAGAATCCACCTGCTCCCAACCCTGAGACAGGCTGTGCTATCTCTGAGTGTCCTGGAACACTCAGATACAGAGACCAGCCTACCTCTGCCACCCAAGTGTTGGGATTGACTGCTAAGCCAGCTACAAAAGTCTAAAATTTCAGGTCAATTTTGGGAAGCATGTAAAAGCTTTCACATCAATTCATAAGTATCAATCAACCACTCCACACTGAAATGCTGGACTCAAGATGAATGTAGTTAGAGCAGACAGTGTGCAAACAATAGTCTGCGAGCTCATCACTGGGAGACGTTACCCTCACCATCAGTAAGTGCTCATCGTTCACAAGTTTATAAAGTAGTCAACTCGGTCTAGAGATGGACAGGGCTGGAGAGAGCCTGCGGGCTGGGACACTTGCTGCTCTTGTAGACGAGGAGTCATCGCCTCCCAACATCCACACCGACTCCAGCTCCAGGGCAGTCTGAAGCCGCTCTGAGGTCTCTCGCCTCCAAGAGCATTCACTTGCTTGTGTTTAAGTTTTACTCAAAACAACAACAAATCTAAATATAAAAAATTTTTTAAAAAGCACATGTTTGTAATCCTTGCACCTGGAAGGTAAAGGCAGGGGGCTAAGGAGTTCAGGATCAATCTCAGCTACACATGAAATTTGAGAGCCTAGGGCATAAGACCTGTCTCGATGGAACAAACAAAAAAAGAAAGAAAAAAGAGGAGCAAGTAAAAGGTATAGGTCAGAGAGGGACAATGGTTACAGAGCAGGAAGAGGACTGAGCTCAGCTTTAAGGTACAGTGAGGGTCTACACTAGTGGTCCCCACCCTTCCTGATGCTGCAACCCTTATATACTTCCTCAGGTTGTGGTGACTCCCAACCATAAAATCATTTCATTGCTACTTCATAACTGTAATTTTGCCACTGTTATGAATCATAGTGTAAATATCTGACATACAGGATATCTGATGTACAACCTCCAGAAGGGCCTTGATTCACAGGGTGAGAACCAATGGTCTATACTAAGAGGGACAGAAGCTGCATTCTTCATGGAACGAAGAACTTTGCTTGGCAAAGTAAGGAAATGCAGGTCACCTTTCTAGCCCAGCAGGGGACTCTGACCTCAGCATTTACAACCATTTTGTGGAAGTCACTTAGGTACATCAGATATATACTGAGTGTATGATCAAATTAACATGCTGGAGACAGCAAAGTAAAAATAACCAGAATGTTCCAAGTATATGGAACACCAAGAAGGAAAAAAAAAAAAAAATCAAAGGGAGTTAGGCATATGCACCTATTTTAGCTTAGAGACATTTGTGTAGCTTATTCCTGTTATTCCCAGGGAGAAATTCACCAGAGAAAATGTGGTTAACTCAACAAAAGGGGCTCCATTAACACAGCGGATGCTCTCATAGCCAAGGGCAGGCTAAGGTAAAGAGGGAATGCCTTGTCGCCACTGTTAGCTATTCAGACTTGATACAGATGCACCAGAAGCTTCCTCCAACCTATCAATCATCCATCACGTCCTTTTAGTCACCTTCCAGGTTTGAGGTTTCAGAAAGCAAAGCTTAGCTTTCACAAACAAGGGAACCATGAGATCCCCAAGCTCTGCAAGGCTGGGTGGTTGCCAAACTATTTCTCAAACAAGAAGCAAACATGGTAAAAATGAGCCCAAACCAATGTGTGCTTCCACGGTTAAGAATCATTATTCCACACTTGGAATGTTTGCCACTTTGGATCCCTGTTTTGTTTTTCAAAGTGAAGTTGGATTCTTTCAGATGCCCAAGGTTCCTAACCCCCACCCTTCTGCAGCAGCAGGGCTGGCATGAGAAGAGCTACAGAAAAGGAACTCTTCTTCCTTTTAGAAAAACAGAAGAGAGGACTCTGTGGTGTACTCTAAACATTCCAGAGGGAATGAGAGGTCATGCCAGAAAGGACAGGGGAGTCAGGACTGGAGCAGTGGGAGATGGAGCAAGAAGGGGGGACAGCAGGGGGAAGAGCAGCAACCAGAGGAGGCAGGAGAAGGTGAGGGAACCATGGCCTACAGCCCAGGAGAGACACTCTGGAGAGATGCAGTTCAGGCTGCAGGAATCGATGCATGCAGTCATTACTACACTTGCACAGGCATGATGCCCTGTGACAGGCCAAGGCAGAGGGACATCTCAGACAGTCTAGTTACACAGCCGTTCTGTCCTTTCCTCCCCTGTATCTTCCTCTACAAAGGCTTTTTTTTTCTTAAAGATTTTATTTATTTTATATATGAGTATATATATGAGTATTTATTTTATGTATATGAATACACTGTAACTGTTTTCAGACACACCAGAAGAGGGCACTGGATCCCATTACAGATGGCTGTGAGTCACCATGTAGTTGCTGGGATTTGAACTCAGGACCTCTAGAAGAGCAGTTGTTGCTCTTAACCACTGAGCCATCTTTCCAGCCCAAAGGCATTTGCAGAATTGAAAATTGTACCAACTGGAATTCTAGCTCCTTCCTATAAAAATAGGCTGATGGTGAAAGTGTGTTAGCATGGCCTCTCAAAACAGCTCAAGTTTTTTGTTTTTGTTTTTGTTTTTTTCTTTAGCCATCCATCACCTGAACATGCAATTCCCATGGCTCTGCCTTCCTTACATAAGGACCTTACCCTAATGCCCACTAACCAGAAAAATGTATTTGTGGAGCAAATGACAACATTTCAACCACAGTTCCCCACTTGGAGACACTTGTCCTACCCCTGGGGGCTACCTCCTCCACTCCTCCTTCTGCCCTTTCCTCTCTGTGTCCCAGCCACTACCCTCTCTCTTTCTTGCACAAACCACTCACAGTCTTCACTAAGTGCCTAAGCCTCTTTTCTCCCCTTCTTACTCCCAAGGTCTTCCTGTCCTTGGTTCTTTAAGGCAGCGCCCACTGGCCCAGCTGCTCCCACCTTACCACCCTTTTTTTCTTGGCACTTCCCACCACTAGCACATACTGAGCTAAGAGGGTTTCCCTCTTAGGACTCTAAGAAATATCATGCCCTTAACAATGCTCCTAGCATAGGACCTAGTACACAGCAGGCCTGCCATAAACACTGTTGCATGAAAGTGAGCAGTATCACAAAAAGCACTTTTAAATAATTTTCCTTAGCATGCTTTAGAACAGAATTGAGCAACATTCCACCAACTCTGTATTTCAATTGCATTTGACCTCAAGGGATCCCAACGATACTAAAATCAAATCAAGTCTTTCTTACAGGTTTTCCCTGGTGTGTGATACATTATAGGCACCTCTCAGCATCAGCAGAGAAGGACACAGGGTGTTTTGCTGTTTTGTTCCTTTGAGTCAGAGTCTCACTGAGCTTAGAGAAAGGGTGGCAGTCAACAGCACAGCACCCTTCCTGTCACGGCTCCTCATGACTTGAGAGTCACAGAGTCACATGCAATCACACTCAGCTTTAAAAACAAAAAGGCACTAGGGATTTGGACTCAGGTCCTCATGAGTGCATAGCAAGGGCTCTTCTCAGCATCGCTGTTCCCTTTACCATGAACAGTCTGTCTTCTGAATTGAGCCCCTTCCCGTGGGGAGCAGGGAGGTTGCATACAAGAAGAATCATCCCAAAGGCCCACCCAGAACACAAGGCATACACAGGACAATGCTCACCACTTCATCCTCTGTCCAGCACTTCTCGATCAGCTTGGGCACAGGCTTCTTCACCAGGCGCTGCAGGGCTTTGCCGGCATCATAACTGCTTTCATGTAGCTGAGATGACAATGACCTTAGTTAATTAACTGTCCCACTCAGGCATCGAGACAAATCATAATTACAAGTCCCACACAATTCTACACACACACACACACACACACACACACACACACACACACACACACACACACGGGCATTCAGTGCCTTCACTAATCCTGTAAGAAAGATATACTCGTACTTAATTTTACAATATAAGAACAACTGGCACACCATCTCACAAGTGAGGGAACCAAGTGCCTTGGACAGATGCCTTTAGATGCTGACCACAAGGTGGGAGTCAAGACTCAAACGCAGCAGAAGCCTCACGCTCCTGTTTCATTCTTTTGTTTGCTTTGATCTTTTGAGACAGGGTCTATGTACCCCTGGCTGGTCTTAAACTCAGAGATACACCTGCCTCTGCCTCCTGGGTGCTGGAACTAAAGGTGTGTGCCACCATGCCTGGCTCTCTATCCAAAACAGGTCAAGGATAGACTAGATTCTTTTCTCGTCTTTTTAGTGAAGTAATTTGCTAGAAAGCATTAAAAGGGTACAAAATATAGACTTTTAAAAGACATCATTGTGTACCTGCAGTTCTAAATGAAGAAGCTGGCCTTTCAGGTTTCAGCCCCAGGCAGTGCTGGGCCACTGGCCACTCCTGCCCCACAAAGGCACTCTGCTGAGGCCTCTACACCCAACCTTTCCTTTCAGATGGCAATGAGAGCCACTGGACAGAAGGATCCTCATGCTTAATCCACACCTTCTACCTGCAGTACTCTCTCTAAATCCCTGGCTGAAATCTGTCCTTCTTCCCATCATAGCTCAAGATGACCTCGAGACATACTTGTTAAATTAAAAGAATAAAGGCCTTCAAGTCCTGTCCCTCTGCAGACTCCACCCAAGTGGAAAGCTGTTTACCTACACTTATCAAGCTTTATCATCCAGTCTTCTGCAGCCTGCCTTCTTTCAGATGCACAAAAAGAGTAAAATGAAGTCATATGTTCACACTCTGCTTAAAACAAGGGACCATTTGCTAAGTTCTCTAAAACAATGAGGACTTTTAATGATATAATACAAAATGAAACTGAACAGAAGGAAAATTTATATTCCTGTTCCATTTAAAAAACACATTTTTTTTAAGTGATAATTTAAAATAAAATCAACTTAAGCTGGGCGTGATGGCGCACACCTTTAATCCCAGCACTTGGGAGGCAGAAGCAGGCGGATTTCTGAGTTTGAGGCCAGCCTGGTCTAGAGAGTGAGTTCCAGGATAGCCAGGGCTATACAAGAGAAACCCTGTCTCGAAAAAAAACCAAATAAATAAATAAGTAAGTAAGTAAGTAAATAAATAAATAAAATCAACTTGAATCAAATTGAAACTTCTAATAAAAACTTCAGGGCAAGAAATTAATAATATTTTATAAGCAGTTATTCTAGTGTATGGGATAATGATAAGGTAGCATGTAAAACTACAGGCCATAGAGAGGGTCTGCTTGCATAAAAAAAATCCCAGGAAATAAATCATGAGAGTAAGTCTTGCTGGATTGGTAAACTTCTGGTTCAGTGACAGTCTATCTCAAAACTTATGGTGGGGAGGGCCTAGCTCACATTGCTCTTCCTGAGGGCTGAATCAGTACCTAGCACTCATCTCAGGTGGCTCATACTGCCTGTAATGCTAGTTTCAGGGGATCCAACGCCTCAAGCCCTGAGGGCACCTATAGTCATGTGAGTGAATTTAGACATATACACATGAGTATAAGTAAAATTTAAAGAATATATTTAAAAGGGTAAAGAGAGGACTAGAGAGATGGCTCAGAGGTTAAAAGCACACTGGCTGTTCTTCCAGCCATCCTGAGTCAACTCCCAGAAACAACATGGTGGCTCACAACCATCTGTAATGGGATGCAATGCCCTCTTGTGCATCTGAAGACAGTATACTCATATACATAAAATAAATAAAAAGAGAAGAAAGTGGATAGTGACTAAGGACAACACGTGATGTCAACTTCTGGTTTTTACACATGGACTCAAACTGGGCTCAGGGAGGGTCGGGGGAGGCATGCTCAGAAGGGGAAGTCACAGAGAGGAAACACTCTCAGGCAATCCACCTGCCTCTGCCTCCTGAGTGCTGGGACTGAAGACTACAGGCATGCAGCACCAGGCCTGGCTCGGTTATAAACAAAGCCATGTAATACTGCAGTTCATGAAATTTTACGAGAACTCTATTATAGTAAATAGGAAAATTTTTAACCATTAAATCTTAGATGTCTGGGACTAGGAAATTGCTCCTAAGAACATGCAGCCTGGTCTAGAAGTGAACTGATAGCAAATGCCATTAATCCTGCCTGCCTCTGGGAGAACTAGACAGAGCATTAGGCTGCAGCTGGAAAAATGTGAGAGATTGGTGGTTTGTCAGAGAACACGCCGCTGCTTGCGTAAGACCCTCAGCTGACTTTCTGGTGGGGTGCTAAATGAAGAGACACCCCCCTCACTCCTGCATATATGCCTCTATCTGGGCATGCTTCAGACCAGATACCTGAAGCAACCATGATGGTAGCCTGAGCCTCCTTTGTTCTCCAGTTCCTATGTTCTCAACAAGCAACTGACCCATTGGCAGCCTAGCCTCTTAACATATCCTGGCTTCTCCCAATCTAAGCTCAATCAATACTTAAGGATCCCACCCAGTTCTTCTCTGAAATACCTACCTGTAAAATACATTTAGAGACTAATAACCACTACATCTGGAAAGCACAAGGAATCTTGCTAAAGGGACCCCCACCTTCTATTATTATTATTATTATTATTATTATTATTATTATTATTATTATTATTATTATTACAACTACTACTACTACCACCTTGAAAAATATCACATTTATTTCAATTACATGTATGTGTATCTCTGCATTTATGTCTGTGTGTGCAGGGATGTAAGTGCAGGTACCTATAAAACTCAGGTCCCTTGGGCTGGAATTGCAGGTGACTGAAAGATGCCCGTCATGGATGCTAAGAGTCAGACCTGAACGTGCTGCAAAATCATCATATGTCTTAACTGATGAGCATCCTGTCACTGAGGGATAACATCTTAATGTAACAATCATTCACACCCAGTTGAAAGGAATCCTATTTGAGAAAGCTCAGGGCAGGCTGGATGGTAGTGCACACCTTCAATTCCAGTACTCTGTACCACATTGGGCTGGGAGATGCTTAGTGGCTAAGCATCTCTGTTCTTGAAGAGGATGGGGTTCAGTTCTCAGTATCTACATGGTTACCTCTCCTACTAGGGTCAGGATCTCTAAGTCTGAGGCTAGCCTGGTCTACAGAGAGTTGCAGGACAGTTGAGGCTACACAGAGAAACCCTGTCTCATAAAACCAAGGGAGAGGGGCGAAGAGAGAGAAAAGGGAAAGGAGCACCACTGTCCCTTACCCAGGGGAGAAGCTTCCACGACTCTCGGTGGACACCTAAAATGGAGGGTGGGACCCATGCAGACCAGGTGTTTCCCCAAATATTCAACTTAAGTAAAATACATGTAGAGACTAATAACCACTAATAAAATAGAATAACAATATACCATAAGAAAGTTGCATGCCATCTATGACATGTTTTGTTCTGGAATTTTTCATATAATTAAAAAAGTCATACTTTATTTTACATATAGCAATACAATTTAGACGTTACAAAACAACAAAACAGAATGATCTAATTTTAAAGACTTATTTATTTTTTGCAGGCATGAGTGTTTGCTAGAATGGAGACCAGAAGAGGATATTAGACTTGCTAGAGCTGCACCATGTCAGTGCTGAGAACTGAACCCCGTCCTCTGCAAGAGTAGAGATGCTGAGCTGCTAAGCATCTCCCAGCCCAGTTCTAAACAAAAGAAAAAGGAGCGAAAACCTCAGGTTAGATCTACCTTCCACCCTCCACAAATCTGGTAAGAAGTGAAATTCCATCTCCTATTGGGGCAGTGACCTGTCTGAGTCCTAGTGCTGTGGTGCTCAACAGAGTTTCCGAGGAAACCCAACTTCCACAATCACTGCCTCAAAAAAGTTAAAAGCAGGACTTTTTAAAAAGTGTTTTTGGAGGATAGACAGATGGCTCAGTGGTTAAGAGCACTAACTGCTCTTCCAGAGGACCTGGGTTCAATCCTCAGCATCCACATGGCAGCTCAACTGTGTCCAAAATCAGACACTCTCACACAGACACACATGCAGGCAAAACATCAATGTGCATATTATGAAAATAAATAAAAAAAATATTTTTTAACAAGTGTTTCATTTAATCCCAGCATTCAAGAAGCAGAGGCAGGTCTGATTTACAGAGTGAGTTCAAAGATGGTCAAGACTATGTAGAGATACCCTGTCTCAAACAATAGAGTGGGGGGAGGGTGGGACTCAGGGCCAGGCTTGGATGGTACACTTGGCAGGCAGAAAGGCAGGTGTATGTCTGTGAGTTTGAGGCCAGCTTACGCAGTGAGTTCTAGGACAGCCAGGGCTACACATGAGATCCTATCTAGGGCAGGGCTCCACATAGCTTTTAGCTCATTATGTAGTCAAGGAGGGCTGGGAACTCCACATCCTCCAGTCTGCCTCAAGAGTGATGGGACTCGAGAGTACTTGTAGTTCTGGACTGCAGGTAACTCACAGTAGAAAGAAAGACTGGGGGCTGGAGGGAGAACATGCAACTGTAATCATATTTCACCAAAGACACAGTTGAAATATTCTACAAATGTTATGGCTTTCAGAGCTCTGTAAAAGGTTAGGCTATCTCTACAGCATGCTGGAAGGCCTGGAGGGCAGAACCTCCTCAGCCCCTCAATGTGGATTCATTTTTACTCACCTCTAACAGACCTTCTTTTAAGTTCTCAGATGGACACAGTTAGGAACAATAGATCAGGCAGAGGAAAGGTATGGCTAACCATGGTGTAAAGTGGAGCAGTGCACAGGGGACAAATTCACATCCACACAGACCCCAGGCTACTGAGAAGCTGGATTCTACCTGTTGCCTGACCCATCATGAACAAGTAAGCTAACTGGAGGAGGAGCTAAAATGGGCATTCCCACACATCCCTCATGTCAGTCAGAATTGGTAAATTTAACCAAAATACTAGCTATCCTATTTGAAACTCTCAAAATGGCCATTAAAATTATTTTCCTTTGGGCTGGAGAGATGGCTCAGTGGTTAAGAGCACTGACTGTTCTTCCAGAGGTCCTGAGTTCAATACCAGCAACTACATGGCAGCTCACAACCATCTGTAATGGGATCCGATGCCCTCTTCTGGTGTGTCTGAAGACAGCTACAGTGTAATCACATACATAAAATAAATAAATCTTTAAAAATAATTATTTTCCTATGCCTGATAACAAGCACCATTACCTAAACATCTCACTGCCTTGGTTTGAACATAACACATTGTTCTTTTTTATTGTGATTATTTTGTGTGTGTGTGTGTGTGTGTGTGTGTGTGTGTGTGTCTATACCAGGTGCAAGAAGGTTCTTGGGGTGGGGGGGTGCTGGTAAAGGCACGGACACATGATACAGGTGCTAGGAAAAAAATCCTGGTCCTAGGCAAGAGCAGCAACTCCTCTTCACTGCTCAGCCATGCTCCTGCCTCCAGGTCTCCCCTGTGGCCATGCAGTGCAGGCCTTGCACTGTTCCTGAGGTGAAAGACCCCGAGAGAAAGCTGGGAAGTGATGAGACAGTGGGAACCTTAGCTCTCTTACAGCTTCACTCTGTAGCCATGGAAAGGCAACCAAATCAGGGTAATTCACAAGTAAACCTTCTGTCCACTTGTACCAAGCTAGGCAGGTAAAATGCATTTACTTACATACATACATAATACATACATACATACATACATACATACACACACACACACACACACACACACACACACACATTTAATGGAAAGCACAGACAACTATGTATTTTGGAACTACTGAAAACATCACTGCAAAACCTAACTGCATGGCTCAGTCTTAGATCTTTGACAGCAGGTGAGTGGAGAAGCACTGAGACTGACCGCCATCACCCACTAAACAGATGTCACTCAGGGAAACACATCCAGACTCATCATCATGGGGCAGCCAAGGGGGAGCAACATGAGTTCTTGTTTTCAGCCAATGAACCAGGATCTACAAATGGAGATCTGGTAACAAAGTGGGGATCCTTCATGAACACACCAGCTTTCACACAGCTCTATCAGTTTCTTCTTTCTAGCCAAGTGTCTCCTGTGGCCCTAGTCTGCACCTCACAGGCGTTGGCCACAATGTGTCCTGCCCTTCTTTTTGGCACACTTTTGTCACAGAGCATACAGAAAATTCTTTCCTTTCTTCCTTCCTGTTTCTTTCTTTCCTTTCTTTCCTTCTTTGTTTGTTTGTTTGTTTTTCAAGACAGGGTTTCTCTATATACTCCGGGCTGACCTGGAGCACATTTTGTGGACCAGACTGGCCTCGAACTCAGAAATCCGCCTACCTCTGCCTCCCGAATGCTGGGATTAAAGGCTTGCAGCACCATGCCTGGCCATACAGAAATTTCTTTAACGGGTCTAGTCCCACCACATTTCCCATTCAGAAAAGCAGAGAGCACTGGACAAGCAGGAAGTTTGTCTACACTAATCTACAAAGGGCTAGCTGAGCAACTCAGCATGCCAGCCTCCAATATGCACAACGGGAGACAGACTGCAAGGACAGGGCAAAGGACTTCCCTGCTTAGCAGCTTCTGGAAAACAGTTGGTTTGTTTCTACTCTTTAAGAAAAGTAACTGTTGCCAGGCCTGGTGGCTCACACCTTTAATCCCAGCACTCAGGAGGCAGAGGCAGGAGGATTTCTGAGTTCGAGGACAGCCTGGTCTACAAAGTGAGTTCCAGAACAGCCAGGGCTACACAGAGAAACCCTGTCTCAAAAAACCAAAAAAGAAAAGTAACTGTTGACTTGAACCACAGAGTCAAAGATGAAACTGGTACCTACCTTCCTGCAGCTGAACCAGAACCTGATAAGGACTCTGTCCAATGTTTTCTGTAGCTTTGCAAAGAGGGTACAGGATCCAAGGCAAGATCAAAACTCTTTTTTTTTTCCCTTAAATTTATATTATGTGCCTTAGGTATTTGCCTGCATGTATGTCTATGTGAGGGTGTCGAGTCCCCTAGAATTGGAGTTACAGACAGTTGTAAACCAATGGATGTTGGGAATTGAACCCCGGTCCTCTAGAAGAAGCATCCAGTGTTCTTAACCTATGAGTCATCTCTCCATCCTCCTTTTTGATTGTTTTTTAAGACAGGGTTTCTCTGCATTGCCCTGGCTCTACTGAACTCACTGTATAGACCATGTGGAACTTAGAGAAACACCTGCCCCTGCCTCCCAAAGGCATGCATCACCACCAACCGGCTTCAACCTCTTAAAAACCAAACAATCAAACAAAAACCCATCACCATCAACATAATTATATATATGATTGTTTTACTCATAGAGGAGGCATCGGATTCCTTGGAGTGACAGATGATTGTGAACTGCCACGTAAATGCTAAGAAAGGAAGTAGAGGATTGCCAAGAACTTAAGTGTTCTCAACTTCTGAGCCATCTTTCCAGCCCCTAGGGTTGTTAGGCTCTTGTTACCAGCTCCATCGCAAACTATGGAATGGACATTTTCACTTGTCAAATGGGCACAGGACTAGCACTCTGCCTGAAACCTTCTTCCCTGAAACCATGGGAAGCTTTCCCTGAGACAGAAAGCATCAGAAACCATGAGATTTACAAACCCTACAGCGGTCTCCTCACTGGCAGCACTATTTCAGATACATGGCGCAGACTGTTCAGAGGCTCGTTATAGCCCCTGACCCTTCCTGATTAGCAGTGAGAAAGGATCATGCCACAAGAAGAAAAACACATTTCTGCATAATTGCCTAAGTTCAATATGTTCCTCTTACTCTACCCGACAAATCACCCCTTGCTTATTACTTTCTATAATTTAATATATATAAGTGCTTTCCTGGCAAGCCTCTTAAAAGAATAAATAATACTTAATGACTGCCTACAGTTTAATTAACTCATGATTGAACTTCTCATGGACTGTCATAAACATTAAATTATACCCTTCCTCAAAGCCGCCATGCGTAGAAATCTTGTCTCAAGTCTTAACTCTCCTGCCTCTACAATTCTCAAATTTCAGCAACTCTGTGCATTGGACACAGAGGTGAGAGAACCAGCCTTAATGCCCGGTTATAAATATGTTATTTTACAGAGCAAAGACGAGGTCTTAATTTAACTAAGATTGAAAATGTGCACAATGTCAGAACACCTCATTTACATTACAGCAGTCATTAAACATCTCTGGGTCTCTAGCTTCCTCATTAGCATAAACTCAAGTATTACCACAAGGTTTCCAGTTTCTGCTCTGGCTTCTCATAGGAGCTGCTATTTCTGCCTGTGTGATGTTGCAAATAAATTTTCTTTTTGGCATGGCTCAGCTGTCAGGCACCTCTGTTCTATAATGAACCCATGAATTACATCTCCCTGCTCTGACATCTCTGGTCTCACACATCAAAATATTGTTCTTCAATTGTAATTTATAACTTAATTTAAATGTCCCTTTTCCCGTGACCTTTTTAGATCAAATGGCAGTGTGCCTGGTAGTTTCTACCATACCAAAACACCTTTTACAATTACAGTCATTAGGGTACCTGCAGGAAAAGCCTCAGTCAGACTGCTTTAAAGCTGAATGTTTCATAAGTGTAGTCTATTAAGAACAAGGTAAGATTACAGTTTTCTGCTAACCAAAATATGCTATATACACAGCAAAAAACAATCAAAATAACTCAGGAAGGTAAAAAACAGGATTTTGATTTCATAATTCTTTGTTCTGTGTATGAGTGTACACGTGGGGATCAGAGGACAACTTGCAGTGGGCAGTGCTCTCCTACTGTATGGGTTCCAGAGACCAGACTCAGATGGGGAGGTTGGGCAGCAGTCAATTTACCTGCTGAGTTATCTCATCAGCCTGTTTCATGTACTTGACTATTAACATATGCTAAAAAAAAAAAAAAAGGTCTTGTCAAATGTCTTCTTCTCCATAACTGCAATTAATAGATACATCCATAACTCCAACATTAGTAACCGAGTACTGAGTACAAAGTATGATATATATTTTTATGTATTATTTTATGAGTATTATTTAATACATAAAGCTGGAGAGATAGCTCAGCGGTTAAGAGCGCCAACTGCTCTTCCGAAGGTCATGAGTTCAAATCCCAGCAACCATATGGTGGCTCACAACCATCTGTAATGAGATCTGATGCCCTCTTCTGGGGTGTCTGAAGACAGCTACAGTGTACTTACATATAATAAATAAATACATCTTTAAATATCTCTCTCTCTCTCTCTCTCTCTCTCTCTCTCTCTCTCTCTCGCATTTGCCAAATGGTGTGGTGTTGCACAACTATAAGCCTAGCATTTGGAAGGCAGGTAGATCTCTGTGAGTCCAAGACCAGCCAGGGATACATAGAAAGAGCCTGTCTTCAAACAAACAAACAAACAAACAAACAAACAAACAACCCTGGCATGCCTTTAATCCCAGCACTCAGGAGGCATAGGTAGACAGATTTCTGTGAGTTTGAGGCCAGCTGGGTCTACAGAGTGAGTTCAAAGATAGTCAGGGCTGTTACACAGAGAAATCCTATCTTAGAAGAAACAAGAACACCCCCCTCCCCCAAATAAAAGACCCTATCAGTATAGAATTTACTTTGTTTAGTCACTGGTCCATCAAGTATTGCTACTTACGTACCTCTGCAGTTAACTTTGTCTAAATATACTAATGGGAGCAAAGAAACAATGGCAAAACCACAAAATTGAACTGCTTAGAAAAGATTTGAAGGAAAGGTACTATTAGTTCTTACAAGAAAATAGAATCCTTGGATCTCTCTCCTACTGTCATTTTCAAGTAAACTCCAGGACCTGTGCACACTAAGCCAGTGCTCTATAACTGCTACACAGGAAATCCCCTGCCCAAATAACTTTCTAGATAATAACAAGACCCTAGAGGTATGCTAATCCTGAGTTACAAAAAAGAATGGTAGGGTACTGCATCTCATTATAAGCATCACTTAGTGGCCACTGCCTTCCTGTGATATGAAGCAGTTGGGGTTTAACACAGTTCACAATCCAGGAAGAAGTCAATGCTGCAGTCCCAGACCTACAATGCTCAACCTGGAGCCACTGTAGGCAGACAATGCAGTGCTCATGATGGGCACAGGAGGTTCATTTGCAGTGATGCAGCAAGCATATCCCTCCTTTTTCTGGACCTGGGTCTTGAAGCTAAGGGTGGGTAAGGTGAAGCATGCAATCAGCAGAGAAAAGACCTACCAGGAACAGGAAACAAAATCAACACCAACTGAGAATGTGGAGCAACTCTGGAGTTGGCGCTGAGAATCTGATTAGCGTGGTGTGACCAACCCTGCCTTGTCCTTAACAAACATCAACAGCAAACAGCACAGCCTTGGGAGGAGGTAAAAATAAGCAGCGGTTTCTCCAAGCCCAGGGTCAGCGCTCACTCCCTATTCCTTCCTAAACACTACTGTGTCTAGAAATAAACAGGTTACTATCTCTTGCTAAAGGGTTTCTGAAGATGTTCTAGACTGACAGAAAGAAGAGGCTGAGCCAGCAAGAAGAATCTAAAAGCGAGCATTAAAAGTCAACATTTCGACAGAGGCTATGCAAGCCACTTTGAAGATGTGGGGGCTGGAAAGATGGCTCAGCAGTAAAGAACACTGACTGCTCTTCCAGAGGTCCTGAGTTCAATTCCCAGCAACCACATGGTGGCTCACAACCATCTGTAATGGGATCTGATGCCCTCTTTCGGCCGAGTTAAACCATCTGGCCACTTGGAGAAAGGCCTGGGGCCAAGACATAGGTGAGGATTTGTGTTGAAGACTTAGCACCATAGGGGTCCCTGGCTCAAGATTAATTTAAGCTCTGCACTTCCCAGAAACTCCCTGGCTCTAAGACACAGGACAATCATCTTACTTAAACCTCTTATTTTCCCAGCTGCAGAAAGGAAGAGAGAATCTATTTTGGAAGACTGCTGCATAAATATCTCTCTTTATCCCTGATTCTAAAAGATATTCAATTAAGGACATCTATCTGACTAGAAAGGGGGAGTGGGGCAGCTCACGGGAAGCATTATGGGAATGGAAGAGCTTCCTGGGACAAAAACCTTGAAGCAGCCACTGCACTTACCTGCCTCACCTGGAGCACAGGGATGCAGGCTGCCTTCAGACTGTTGACAGCTGGATATGCACAATATGGACCTTTACCTGAACTTCTGAGTAGGTTATCATTTACTCACGTAACATATTATGTATGTAAGCATGTATGCATCTCTCTCCATATATATATGTACATATATGTATATGTGTGTATATATATATATATATATATATACACACACACACACACACACACATATACATGTGTGTGTATCTCTATCTATCTATCTATAAAATTTCTTTTCTTAGAAACAAAGTCACAGAACAATAGCCAGTAGCTCAGTAGCTCCTTAGGGGAGGAGGGCTCATAAAAACTCAGTGACTGACTCTGCTGTGGATTCAAGGCTTAGGACATAGGATGGGTGCAAGAGACAATGAAGGCTCCAGAATATGTACGGGAGGGACCTTCCTGCATGATTTGCCAAGAGAGAAGGGTCCACATCCATCCAGGAGCAGAAAGGTATTCAGACAAGTAGAGTGGATCTGGACCACTGGCAGATATGAACCACACATGCACTCATTCCCAAACAATGAAATCCCAACCTGGGCAAAAGAACACAGGGTAACAGGAAGACCACAGCTGCATCTACCTGGTGCAGCACAGGGAAAACCACTCATAACTGCCAATCTGCTCCAGAAAAAGGTCTGCCTGTGTTAGTTAGACACACATGCTAGTGAAGAACTGTTATGTTAGTAAGGAGACACATCTGCAGAACTTGCTTTAAATTCCATAGCAGTCAATGCAGAACAGCTGCCGTCAACCTTACCTGCAGTGGCTGACAACAAGCAATTTTAATGTTGCATAAATAATTATACTCAATGTTCTGTACTTAACAATAGAATTATGGAGGAACAACAAAAACAAACATACAAACACAACCCAAAGTGTTCACACAGTAACACATGCAAGGCTCGGAGTCTGGAAAGCCGGATGGCTGCTCTTCAGTCTGTATGCTTCGCCAGGGCTGAGCTGAAGAAACGCTCCTCTGGTAAGAAGGAGAAAGCCTGTGTGAGCAGTACTCTCCAGCTACTCTACTAGTGCTGAGCCTTAGCAGTGGAGCTGCCTCACAGTGCCTAAGTTGGCAACTGGCAAGTAACTAATTGCACCCAGTGTCTGGGAGGCAGAAGCAGAAAAGCAGAAGCTGAGGCCGACCGGAACAACACAGTCACTTATGTTCCTAAAGTGTTTGGTTAAATGATCCACATCCCAAGAACACTGAATCAGGATCATGCAGGGTAACAAACAAACAGGGCAGCAGGAGACATTAGCAGTTGTCTACAAAACCTACAGTCAAGTCAGGGGAAAGAACAGAGATCCTCCCAGAGAAAATGGCAGCCTAGACACTGCACTGTGGTGTGGGAGTCAGCGCTCCAGGCTGAGGGAGGGACTGTGGAGCAGATGAGGAAGCTACAGTAACAAGAATTGCTGACTCAGGCTCCTTCCTCAGCAGAGCCTGATAGAAGGGGGAAGGGCATGCTTTGTGGGCCTCAACCTCCTTGTTATCCTCCCACATCAGGGAGCCTCCACATCTGAGATAGGATAGAGGCAGGACACTATGACTGATCCATCAGATATTCTGGGAGTAAGATTCCAGCCTCTATTCTACCTACCCCAAGTTTAAATGATTATACATAAGAAACAGGTACGTTTATTAATTTGTAGATGATACAACATTTTAAAGAACTATGAAGATTAAATTTGCTAATTCATAAACACAAATTTTGCCTGGTCTACAGAGTGAGTTCCAGAACAGCCAGGGCTACACA
Organism: Mus pahari; assembly: GCF_900095145.1. Lineage (NCBI taxonomy): Eukaryota > Metazoa > Chordata > Mammalia > Rodentia > Muridae > Mus > Mus pahari. The sequence continues at coordinate 101,455,759 of NC_034595.1, read as the reverse complement.
GAGAAAGCCTGTCTCAAAAAAAGGGGGGAAAAAAAAAAAGAAATTTACTATTTTGGTCAGGCAAGGTGGTGCACATGCAGAGGCAGAAAGATTTTTGAGGCCAGATTGGAGTGAGACCCAACCAGTAAAAGTTAAAGGAATAAATAGGAAGAAAGATATTTACTAACACAGCTACCTTTGTAGTCAGACTTTAGTTCTAAAGTTCCAGGTAAAGACATTTTAACATAAATTAGATCTTTTACTCTTGGTCTCACTTAAATAAGGGTAGATTTTAGCTTTTAAGTTTTTAATATTTCGTTCCTGTTTGGCAGGCTATAGCGTTACTTAGTTGGTCTGGTTTCTCTGGTGTGGGCGAAGCGTATATACCCACATTAACACTAGTGATAACATGTTTGCCTTGTGTTTTTTAATCTCTGTCACATGGAGTCTCATTAGGCTTGCATCTGTCTTACTCCTTGCATGGGTCCCCACAGTCTAGGTCCCAGCTCTGCTTTTCCGGGTGAGCCACCCTCAAGTGTTTTTTACCCATCTCTTTGTAGGGCTCTAGAAGGTTAGTAGGTATTTGTATTCTGTTGCTGTGAACAGACACCATGACTACAGAAACTCTTTTTGTTGTTGTTGATTTTAAGATTTATTTACTTTTTCTTAATTTTTCTATTATTTACATGCATTTTAAACATCAAACATTAATAATGTTGAGTATTTTGAAAATCAAATACTACATAAAAAATTTGTTCAACTTTTATATTCATATCCTTTCATACCCTAAAAATATCATTAATGAATATTTAATACTATCCGTAACTGAGGATCTTATATCTAATGTTAAGTACTAAATTGCTTCAAAACATACAAAATATTCTTTGGGGGTTAAGCATAGTAAAAGAGCATAAAATATTAAAAATGAATCATTAAGGAATATATTCAAAAGCCCATTCTGCCTTTATATGTTACTTGACCTTTTCCCCTTACTGCTTTTAATATTCTTTCTTTGCTTAGTGCATTTGGTGTTTTGATTATTATGTGATGGTAGGAATTTCTTTTCCAGTCTAGTCTATTTGGAGTTCTGTAGGCTTCTTATATGTTCGTGGGCATCTCTTTCTTTAGGTTAGAAAAATTTTCTACTACAATTTTGTTGAAAATATTTACTGGCCCTTTAAATTGGGAATCTTCACTCTCTTCTATACCTATTATCCTTAGGTTTTGTCTTCTCACTGTGTCCTGGATTTCCTGATGTTTTGGGTTAGGAGCTTTTTGCTTTTCACGTTTTCTTTGACTGTTGTGTTAGTGTTTTCTATGGTATCTTCTGTACCTGAGACTCTCTCTTCTATCTCTTGTATTCTGTTGGTAAGGCTTGCATCTATGACTTCTGATCTCTTTCCTAGGCTATTTCCAGAGTTGTCACCCTTTGTGATTTCTTTATTGATTTTACTTCCATTTTTAGATCCTGGATGGTTTTGTTCATTTCCTTCGCTTGTTTGATTGCATTTTCCTATAACTCTTTAAGGGATTTTTGTGTTTCCTCTTTAATGGCTTCAAAGTCCTCTATCACCATCATGAGAAGTGATTTTAGATCTGAATCTTGCTTTTCCAGTGTGTTGGGGTATCCAGGACTTGCTATGGTGGGAGAATTGGGTTCTGATAATGCCAAGTAACCTTGGTTTCTGTTGCTTATGTTCTTACATTTGCTTCTTGCCATCTGATTATCTCTAGTGCTACCTGCCCTCGCTATATCTGATGAGCCTGTCCTTCCTGTGATCCTGGTTGTGTCAGAACTGAGTTCAGCTGTCTCAGTAATCCTGTGATCTTGAGATCCTGGGTGTGCCCGAGCTCCTGGGAATCAAGCTGCCTTTGGGACCCTGAGATCCTGGTGTGACCAAGCTCCTGGGATCCTGGGATCCTGAGATCCTGTGGTCCTGGGCGTGTCAGAGCTCCTGAGAGTAGAGCTCCCTCAGGGTGTTGTGGGACTGGCTGCAGAGATGACTCAGCAGTTAAGAGCTTCTTGCTCTTCCAGAGGTCCTGAGTTCGATTCCCAGCAACCACATGGTGGCTCACAACCATCTGTAATGGGATCTGATTCCCTATTCTGGTGTGTCTGAAGACAACTAAGTGTACTCCTATACATAAAATAAGTAATTCTTTAAAAAAAATTATAATTATCAGCTTTTTGAACTAGCTTCTTTCACTGAGAATACTGTCTAATAAATGTTGTCTTAACAGAGCACCTTCCCTAAAACAGCAGCTCTGATATGGAGTGACTCCCAAGGTTCCCCTGTGAATCTGTTCTCAGCACATTCTTTTGTGTCTTATCCTTTGCTTAGTTTCTCTTTGTGTATTGTCCTTTGTTAACACTTCTGCTGCTCTGTCCTGCTCAGAGCATTTCCACTGAAATTTAAAAGTTGGTCTTTTTTTTTTTTTTAAAGATTTGTGTGAGCATGGGTGCATGCATGCTTGCACACACACATGTACACAAGTGCCCTGTATACCAGTGGAAGTCATAGAACAACTTGCAGAAGTCAGTTCTCCTACCACATGGATCCTGGGGATCAGACTCAGGCTGTCAGTTGCCCTGTGAGCTATGCCATCAGCCGAGTGTGGCATGGAACTTTTTAAGTTTATCCTTATTATTTTCATTTTATTAGGTATTAATTGTTGGTCAATTATCTGACGTTAATTGTTGATATCAAATTTTTGGGCTCATTGATTCCTTTTTTGTTTGCTAAACAGAGTTACTCTGTATAGCCCTGGCTGTCCTGGAATTCACTCTGTCGACAATCAGGCTGGCCTCAAATTCAGAAATCCACCCGCCTCTGCCTCCCAAGTGCCGGGATTAAAGGAGTGCACCACCACCACCTGGCCCTGGCAATTGTAAATTTTTATTCACTTCATTTCTAAAACTAAAGCTCAAAATATTTCCAAATGGTCAAAGCACAACCTATGAAAGGCTGACATGTACGCACTGCTGTGCCGACAACCAGTTGAAAAGATTTTGGTTATACCACAAACCCCTAACTACAAGCTCTGTCCACACCCTCTTCAAAGGAGTGATCAGCAGAGTACAGCCCTACACACACTGATCCTTGGTTGCTGCATAAATAAGGCTTGTCAGGATTGATCTACATGAGCTACTGTCCTGAAGTTTATTGGATTTGCATAATGAACAGACAGCAGGTTAACTTTTTCCATTACCCTTTTCAACAATAAATTACCCCCCCACCCCAAAATCCTAATTTAACCCAAGTTAGCAAAGAGTAACTCAATGCTGCCTTGCCTGGATAGAGCAGTACTACTTACTAGTGAATGCCCATGAAATTCAAAGTGAGAAGGAGCTGTTCACACACTGTCATAAAAGGGCCTCTGGTAGTACCTAATTTGGAACTAGAAATAGCCACACCCCTTGAGGTGGTTTGAATATGCTTGGCATAGGGAGTGGCACTATTTGGAGGGGTGGCCTTGTTGGAGTAGGTGTGTCACTGTGGGCTTGGGCTTTAATACCCTCATCCTAGCCACTTGGAAGCTAGTATTCTGCTAGCTATCTTTGGAACAAGAAGTGGAATTCTTAGCTCCTCCAGTCCCATGGATGCTGCCATGTTCCTGCCTTGATGATGATAGACTGAACTGAACCTCTGAATCTGTAAGTCAGCTCCAAATAAAAGTTGTCCTTATAAGAGTTGCCTTAGCCGGGCAGTGGTGGTGCACCCCTTTAATCCCAGCACTTGGGAGCAGAGGCAGGCGGATTTCTGAGTTCCAGGACAGCCAGAGCTACATAGAGAAACTTTGTCTTGAAAAACCAAAAAGTAGAAAGTTGCCTTGTTCAAGGTGTCTGTTCACAGAAGTAAAACCCTAACCTAAATACTAGATACACCCTAAATACTCGAAAGCACTGCAAAGCTAATAATACAGGCTGGGAGATGCCAATGCAGTCATTTAAGATGAAAGAATAGGAAATCTCTAAGGAAAATTCTAAAGATGTATTTTTCAGGCTAAAAAGGGGCAAATGAGGTGAGGAGTCTTTTGAGTTAGCTCCTCCGTGGACTCTGCCGCGCCAGCTTCATAATGCAAACTTCTACATGGTCAGCTCTGATACAGCCTGGAGCTGAATTTGTTTATCCAACCATACAGTGAACACTCAGCCTTTTTCTACCACCTATTAGGAAGCAGGGTAGGACTCAGAAAACAGTATGATTAATAACTGATAGTGAACAAATTGTTGTTAATTATCTAATGGACTAATTTAGTGATCACTCAGATAATGGGAGCTTTCAGTCTTTTGTTGAAGATGTGGGTGTGCATGAAGAAACAAGCAAACACACACTCTTTTGACTATATAAAAAGCTTCATACACATATCTAACAGCCAGCCACATTTCAGAGAATAATGCTGTCTAGGCAGAGGTGTAATCTCTGATGCATGATTATAAACTTTTACTTATATCACGTATAAACCAAAACAGATGCTGAGTGCTGGAAGAAAAGGTAAATATAAAAATGGCAACAAATTACTCAGAAGAGAAGTTTATTTTATTAAAGGAAGAAAACTGAGCCTCATAGTATCGATTTAGTAAAAATAATTTAGCATAGTAGATGTTCTCTTCGGTGAATGGGCAGCAGCAGAGATGGCTAAATCAAATGCATCAGGATAAGAAGGCGCTTCTATGCTTTATGGCATCAAATGTCACACATCTACACACAAACTAACACTACCTAGGTCATACAGAAACACTTCTAAAGTTATTAGTAGCTTAGCAACCCTGAATTCACAGAGCTCACAGTTCAAAGCTGTTATAAGCAGCATGTGGTGACTCACACCTCTAAGGCAACATTTGTGTGACTGAGGTAAGAGGCTAGCACAGGCAACCTAGAAAACTGCAAGGCAGGTGGGGATATGCAGTGGTATGCTGCCTTAAGAACATGCAAAGAAATCAACCAATAAGCAAACAAAAAGACTGAGTTCCATAGATACTGTCAGAGCAGAGAGCAAGACAACAACAAAATACAAAAGGACAAGTGAGCTACTTCAAACAGAGACAAGATTCAAAATAAGCTAGAAAAAGCTGGAGGCAGCAAAGATGAGAAAGCTGGAGAGCCCAGATGAACATCAGACACAAGAGGCACCAAGACAAAGGTTATTACTGGGTACAAAGAGCTCTCCCCTCTCTCAAAGGTGCAAAAGTGAATACACAGAAGTACTACAAAGGTCCACATGCCCAAACCACAACCTCAAAAACACTGCACAAATGGACAGGGTCTAGCAAGGTGCTAACAGTAGCAATAAAAATGTTAAAATAGTGGCTATTATTCGGGCCTTTCATACTGTACCAACAATTATGTACTTGTCGGTTGTAAGGCAGAGCAGTTGGGAGGACAAACCCCAGGTCAACAGGTGTGATGGCAAGGGCATTTACCCACTGAACAATACCTCCATACCACTGCTCTGCAATTTTCAAGCCATCTCTCTTTCTTACACACACACACACACACACACACACACACACACACACACCACGCTAAAAACATATGAGGCATTTTACCCAATATAAATCAATGCCAAGCCAGGAAACAAACTGCCCAGAGGGATAGCTTGGTGGATAAGAGCACGTATTGCTCTTACAGAGGACCCGAGTACATCATGCAGCTCCAAACCACTCTGACGTCCATCTCCAGAGGACCCAAGTCCCCTGGTTTCTTAGGATAGCTGCACTCACATATACATACCTACACACAGACATTAAAATAATGAGAAGAATCCTCAAATAAGACTAAAATCTTACCACTTACTCTGTAGCTGTCTCAAAATTAAATATCACTAACATTCCAAAAAATGAAATTTTGAAAGATGAGCCAGGCAGTGGTGGAGCTTGTCCTTAATCCCAGCACTCAGGAGGCAGAGATGGGGGAGGAGGGAGGATGGGGATCCTCTATGAGTTCAAGGACAGTCAAGGCTGAGAAACCCTATTTTGAACACTTAGCCCCAAAAGAAAATTACAAAACAAAACAAAAAAAAGGTTTAAAATCATTTTGTAAAATCAAGATAATGAAAGTGAAAACAGCAGAAGAAAAAGAAATCTGTGAGCAGTTATTTATCACCCAATTTGTGGAAGGTGGACATACTCGGAACTGAACATCCATGTAGAAGGAAACAAGTTCAGTGGAGAGCAAACAGAATAAGACCTACTGCTCAAAAGAGCAATTCTGATAGATCTCTACTTACGGAAAGTGATCCAGAGAAAAGAAAATTGAGCTCTTAGAAAAGACTGAAAGGCTGAAAATTAGTAAGTCTATAGACATTGACATTTACACTCAATAAACTAGAGAAAAATAAGACAAAATGTTTAAAAACATAGACTTACATATTACCAAACTGACCAACATGAAGATAAACTCTGAATAGACCTGTGTCTATAATTTTATTCTTTAGACTGATTTATTACTATTTTAAAAGTGTCGTGTGCATGTACACCTGTGTGCATGTGCTGCTGGAGGTCAGAGGAGGACATTGAATCCCCAGGAACTGAGTTTTGGGAACTGAAAGCCGGTGTCCCAGAAGAGCAGCAAGTGTAAATCTATCTCTTCAATCCCCATAAAATAAAAATTAAAAACATTACATTTTCTTTACTTATTGTGCATGCAAGAGTACACCTGTGTATCATACATATGTCAGCACAGATGCCTGGATGTCAGTATCCTTCACCTGACAGAAGAAGCATATTCTCTCCTTCTGACCTGTGCATTCCAAGAACCAAACTGAAGTCATAAGACTTGGCAGGAAATACCTTTTACCCACTGAGGCAGATCACAGGTTCTACTTAATTTTTTTTTTTAATTTTGTAAAAAAAATGTTTTATCAATTCTATTTTTGTATAAAACACAGGGAGAAACCTGGCCAATCAATGCAGACTATGACCACAGGGAAATGACTTATCAAACTTTGAGAACATATAAATGTGTCTTTTACCTTGTCTACAGCAATTGTCTATGCTGTCCCACACACCCAGTTACAGACAGTGAGGGAGAGGTTGGTTTACTCACTTCCTAAGCAGTTTTCTGCTGTCCCTTTTTCCAATCAAGAGATTTATGGCTGGGCAGATCACACTGCCCCTGGCTAAGGTAGCCTTGATAAGTGAATCCAACTTTTCATCACCTCGAATTGTAAGCTGCAAGTGTCTCTGAGTACTGTACTACTTTGAGATCTTTAGAAGCACCTGAGTGGTGGGTGAGGCACTCCAGAACTATACTGCAGCACTGTCCACAGCAGCAGTGGCATCCACTCGTCCATGGCTTCAAGTGTCTGAGGATGCGGCCCACAGGAAACTGTAGCCCAGCACTATGTGAGTAAGACACTGCCTTAGCCTTTTCACTGTCTTTTTCCAGCTTTGCCTCCAACCATGGTCTCAGGCATGTGACACACAGTGCTGCCTCATGCCACTGCTCTTGAAGCTGGCGGCCCTAGTTATTTTTGAAACAATTCATAAATAAATATTCAGATTCTGATGACTTTACTAGTTCTTGTAAATGTTTAGCAATAAGCAAAACTTTTAATGATGCACTAATTACACAAAAATGAAGGCTATCCGTTAATATTCCTCATGGACCCATATACAAAGTTCTTTAAGGGTGGGGTATACACTTAATCTCAGCACTCGGGAGGCAGAGGCAGGTGGCAGCCTTGTCTACAGATCTGAGTTCTAAGACAGGCAGGGCTACACAGAGAAACCAGATCTTAAAAAACTACAAACAAACAAACAAACAAACAAACAGGCAAAATATTAACAAATGGACTGAGATAACAGGACTCAGAAAGATTAATTCTATTAATGACTAGCTGATTACCATTTGAAGGCAATGTCTCTCAGCCTATCAAAAGAGAACAGCCACCGTGTGATGATCTTATCAGCTACAGAACAATCAACCAAGAAAGCCAACACCGTTCAGGACCAGAACGCTCAGTGTGCTTAAACAACTCAGTACTACGTACACAGACTGGAAGCTCTCTAAACTCTTAGAAGAAGAAAATTCCAGGAGAATGTGAGGAAGCGCAAATAAGAAACACATATTAATTGCCTGTCTTTAATCCCAGCACTCCGGAAGTAGAGGCAAAGGTAGGAGATCTCTGAGTTCAAGGCCAGCTTGCTCTACAGAGGAAGTTCCAGGACAGCCAGGCTACAGGTTAGGGTTAGGGTTTGAATAGAAATGGTACACATAGACTCCTGTGTTTAAATGCTTGGCCCAGAGGCAGTGGGAAGTGTGTCATTTTTGAGCTGGTGTAACTTAAGTTACACCCAGGGTGACACACAGGCTCCTGTTGCTTACAGATCAGGATATAGAACTTGAGGGCCAGAGAGATGGCTCAGCAGATAAGAGCACTGATAAGAGGTTCTGAGTTCAATTCCCAGCAACCACATGGTGGCGCACAACCATCTATAATGGGAGCTGATGCCCTCTTCTTGTGTGTCTGAACACAGCTACAATATAATCACATACATAAATAAATTTATATATATATATATATATATATATATATATAAATACA
>NC_034595.1:101441082-101447210 GCF_900095145.1 Mus pahari | reverse complement strand
CACACACACACACACACACACACACACACACACACACACACACACACACTATGAGCTCCTCCTCCAGCACTATGTCTGGCTGCAGGCTGCCATGCTCCCCACCTCACTCCTCACAAAGCAGAAAACGACTAGAACTACTCAGTAACCCATACTCAGGAGAATCATGAGGGCTAGGAGTGAGACCTCAAACATGCCAGGAGGGGACATTAGTCACATTTCTAGCTTCAGAATTCATATCTTAAATCATAAGTACAATCATGAAAGAATTATTTGTAAGTCTTTAATAAGGTGAGCAACACCACTATGGACAGCATTCAATGTCTGCTCAGGGAAGACAGCTAAGAGAACTTGCCACCAAGCCCAATAATCTGTGTTTTTTTTGTTAGTGGTGGTGTGTGTGTGTGTATGTGTGTGCATGTGTGCGTGTGTGGTGTGTGTGTGTTATTTAGTTTTTCAGAAACGGGGTTTCTCTGTGTAGCCAGGCTGTCTGTAGACCAGGCTGGTCTCAGACTTGAGATCCACCTGCCTCTGCCTCCTTAGTGCCAAGATTAAAGGAAAGCGCCGCCACAACCTGCCAATCTGAGTTCTTAATCCCAGGAACCACATGGAGGGAAGGAGAGAAATGACTCTTGTAGGATATTCTCTGACCTCCACCACTCCAAAGCGGCATGTTGTTCCTTCCTCACAAAATAAATAAATGTTTGTTTGTTTTTGTGACAGGGTTTCTCTGTGTAACCACGGCTGTCTTGGGACTTGGTTTGTAGATCAGGCTGCCCTCTAACTCAGAGATCTGCCTTCTTCTGCCTCCACCTCCCACTGTTGCTTTCTGCCACTACACTTGGCTTATTTTATTTTTTAAGGTAACAATAGTAGAATCTCCTTTAGTGGGCATTGTGAAGATAACCTAAGATCATCTGTGTTCCCAGGACCCAAATGAACGAGGTTTCAGTAAAGACATTTTTGACTGGGAACTCATTTGAAGCATCTCTAAGTGTGTGTGTGTGTATACATGCAACCCCAAGTGTATGAATGCTTACCATGTGTATGCAGGAGCACACAGATGTCATGTCAGATCACAGGAGGGGCTTTGGCTCCTCCTGGAACTAAGGTTACGGGCAGCTGTAAGAAGCCATGCCAGTGCTGGTAACTAAGCACAGGTTCTCTGCAAGAGCATCAATGCTCCTAAGTGCTGAGCCCCCTTACCAGCCCCCACAATGCTTCTGTTCATCTTGAATTAAGTCTATTTATGTAATTTGTCTTTATATGTAAGTTATGTATATGAAGGTATGTCAAGGGGGGAGGAAGTTGCAGGAGGGATTTTCAAAGTCAGCTCATGTGTAAGCACTGCAAGCACTCTGAACTGCAGAGCCAGCATCAGTTCTGTTTCCTAGCAACACCACTGTACCCTATAGCTTTGCCACACCTTGCTCATGTTTCTCTTGTGCTCTTTAAAGTGACATCCAGAGACTTACTGTGTTCAGTGCATTGAGAGTGGTGTCATCCCGAGACGCTGCGACACAGCCATCTTCTGTGGAGCCTCCATCACACATCCCTGCAAATGCTGCCATGCTCCTTTGGAGAAAAGAATGGAGTTTCCTTGATCAGCACACATCAATACCCGAATACACAGTGATTTTTAATCCTTCGTTTGCATGTACATTTTCTGGAAGATTCCATTAATGCATGTACATTATGTCAATCTTCAGCCTGGCCAAGAGTCTAAGCCTTCCTCCCTAGGGACAAAAGTGTGACTCGCATCGGGTCCATGTTCTTTCTCTTGTGCATACTTAGTTTCAAACCTAAGCACATGAAAAGTCTGTTTCTCACAGTACTCCACTAACGTACCCATATGTACTATTACTCAGCATTAATTTAAAACTTTCAAGTCCCTGGAAAATAGGTGAAATTCTCATCTACATACCAACTGCCTTTCAAAGAACTAACAGTGAAGAGACAAGGAAGGGCAGCCACCTACTTCATTTACACTGCCTCCTCTCCGCACCACTGTGCAGCACTGTGGACTGCACACAGCCAAGATGGATCAGCGGCCCCAAGCTATGCACTTCAGTTTCTGCTACTACACAGTGGTGAGGCCACAGGGATCCCCCCAAATCACTACAAAGGTAGGCTCTGCTTGCACTACGGCATGAAGGGACTCAAGTTTCTGTTCTCTTCTTGGTCATTTGCATGTATGCAAGTTCTATAGGATAATCACAGATAAATGTTCCGGTGTAGGGAAGTCACACAAATGTCAATCTGGGGTCAAACACTAATGAGGAGAACAGAAACTCAGCAATGGAACTGAAAAGTGAGGTAAACAACTCTCAACTGCAGTGAGAGGTGCTACTAATCACATGTATGGCTGAAGAGGTGCCTTCTGAGGAGTGCTAAGTCTTACGTGTAGCAAATAAAAAAAGAGGAAAGCTGTTTGTGTCAGGCTCAGAGAGAAAAGGCCCACTACCTATATGGAGGGAAGGGAGAGATTTTACAGACATCCATCAGTCTGGGTGTCCTAATTCAGAAACACTGGGACTAATTTCCCATTACCTTGCTGCCCTCAAGTACATGAGGAGGTCACAGTCACTGACTCCAGGCATCCAGACAAGTTCCTCATGCTGAGTCACAGTATCACCATCTGGAGAAGGAAATGGTTGCAGATCTGGAAGTTTGGCCTGTAAGACAGGGATGAAGATGTCACCATCAAGGTAGGGTGCTGGAAAGAGTTATTGCAGAGACATCTTCTGGAGCAGGTATACTGGTACACCTCATGAGCCTCTTTCCTTGGGCCGCAGAAAGGCAAGAGTAAATGTGAATCTAAGACTCCACTGAAGGAGCAGTGAGCAGCACAAAGCCGGCCGGCAGTGTTATGAAAGAATATTATGAAAGGTGAAAGAATCCAACACACAAGTGGAACAAACAGACCCCGAAGTATCACCCAGTGACAGCTCTGAAGAAGAACAAGACACACATCTCCAACACACTCACAAGTCAGACACACAGTGACTCACAGGTCTGCACCTAAGGATAATGTGTCATGGTTAAAACAGAGAGAGCTGCTCAAGTGAACACTAAAAACAGTCTAATTAACTTAAATTGCAGAAACAGCATGGCTGGGAATAAGAGAGCTGCTTACCAAGGTACAGGATGAAGCTCTCTGGACGGAAAGGACTGTCTGTGACTTGCTCTGACTCCACAAAGCGAATTGAATAGTACACTTAAGAACAATGCATCAGATGTAACACAAATATCCTAAGTAAGAACAGAAGTGATGACTAACCAGATTCTAAGTAGTCAGGTCTCTGACCTACACCCTGCTAAAGGAGAGCAGGCAGGTGAGCAGGCAGGGACAATGGCTGCCATAATGGCCTAACATAACCAATCGCCTGGGAAAGGCCAGACACCTGCTGGTTACCCAACATTCTTGTCTCAGCAAATGAGAAGCATGGGCACGTTGCTTTGACATTTTACACTATGCTAAAGTTAAAAAGCTCTCGCTCATAGACAGTTTATATGGAAAAAGCAGACCAGGGCAGAAGCAAACCCTGGAACGCAGAGAGATACATATTTAATTTGAAATAGTCTATCACATACATGAAACAAAACTCCACATGCCAATCTCATTAGGTGGGCTGCTTACCAGCCATGTGCATGTAGAGGGTAAAGCAACGACAGGGCCATGACTACCCCAGCCAGGGGACACCCTTATTGCACAGAAACGGTCTCCCTCACTCCCCATCTGGTGATCTTGACTTTTAATGATGGCTTCTCTTTCTGAATGCTGGAGATTCAGGTTTTAAGGTAGTTCTAGGTTTATCCCTCAGCGCTGCCTTAAAGACATCCACGCTCTTGTCCAGTGATGCTACCCTATGACACAGGTGAAGTACGGAATATGACTGAAATTTCACATACAAAATGTGCCCATGGCATTGCATTGCTTTTGATGGTGGACAAGCTATATATATGCTCTGCAGCTGCCGGCCAACCCTGATATACTTAAACTCTTATAAAATTCTCATTTTCCCAAACTTTTGGTTGGCTGTTTGCTTTGTTGGTTGGTTGGTTGACTGGTTTAGAGGCAGTCTTGCCTCAGACTGCCAAATGCTGGCATTACAGGAGTGTGGTACCACCCTAAGTAAAGTAGTGATCTTTCTTTCACACTTAGCATTCCCTTTCATAGCATCTAACTGGGTGTTGTCAACACCACCCATCCACCAAGGGCAGTGTTAGTCCTAAACAAAAGGACTCTGGATGGGCAACAGGACTATTATGGCTAAACAAGCCTAAAGGTTCCTGTTGACTAGAAAAGCAAGGATCACCATTAATCCCCAGGAGTCTCCTTTAACTTAACCTTTCCCAACTCAGCTACTGCTGCAAAGGCACCTTGAATACTGGATCAATCCAGACAGCTGTACCAGTGCAGATTCTCACTTCATTGTATAAAATCTGTTGGCTTATCCACCACTTAGCTTTTCTCTCTGCACCCTACCCCACATAGCCTTGGCAGTTTGATTCCCCAATCAGTCTTCCTTTCTGCCCACTGAGTGGTCTAACTCTGTAGTTTCTCTGCCCCATCAATTACAAATGTCACAATTAATCTTACTTAATATATAGTGAGACACTGGGTTAAGATGAGAACAGGACGGGTACCCATATGGAAAGTCATAGGTACTGGGCTTTGCAAAAGAAGGTCCTGTATCAATATAATAATGTCTCTTTATTAAATTAGTTAAAAAGTACTATAGTTGGGAACAGGACCAACCCTGGGGAGAGTAGGACTAGAAATATAACTAGATGGTACAAAGCAAAAGAAAAGGAAGTGGCTTTTAATGATAAGAAACGAGGTCCGTGGGCTGGAGAGATGGTTCTGTAGTTAAGAGTACTGACTGCTCTTCCAGAGGTCCTGAGTTCAATTCCCAGTAACCACATGGTGGCTCACAACCATCTGTAATGGGATACAATACCTTCTTCTGGTGTGTCTGAAGACAGCTACAGTGTAGTCATATACATAAATAAATATTTAAAAATTAGAAAGAAAGAAACGAAAGGAAGGAGGGAAGGAGGGAGGGAGGGAGGGAGGGAGGGAGGGAGGTCGGTCCAAACAAGGAGCGCAGGTTAAAAGCTGACTCCACTCTCCATCTATCACAAAGACTACGGAGGGGAATGCCATCAGAAATAGTCTACATACAGGCAGGCCCCCTTTTGAGGACATTGTAAAGGTGTCCTGGCTATGCACAGGCCATCCACTGCAGCACTACTCATAACAGGGCAGGCAGCTCAGACATGATCTATCTTACGCAGGGTGGAAAAGGGAGGGGCTTAAACCTGGATGACAGACCAGCTCTGAAGGCAACAAAAGGAAGGAAGTCCAGTGAGGGAGTATTATCCACTACTTATATAAAGGAGAAGGGAGACTCCAAGTGAGAAGAACATCACAACGTCTCTAAAGTAAATGAGTAGCACATAAGAACAGGCTGAACTGTTCTGCTGTTTAGCATTACTATTTCAAGTAATGCTAAAACATTGATTTACCTACACAGCCCTCATGGAATATAATCGAAAGGTGAATAAAATTTAACAGCACACTGCTGCTTCCAAGCAGCTGTGAGGATAACTCAGTGGCAAAGTATGTGTAATGCACATGCAAGATCCTAAACTCAATCCTAGCACCAAAGAAAGCAAAAGGAAGAGGCCACAGCAGCCTAAGTGTTGTTATTCTGGGTCGTAAGATAAATGGCTAAAAGCAATTAGGTTACTGTCAACCACACACGGGAAAAACATACAGATTTAGATGAAAGCAGAGCAGGATTAATAGAATGTTTAAAGTTTTAAATTTAAATTTTTATTTTTGTTTATTTGTTTTTGTTGTTGTTTTTTGAGACAGGGTTTCTCTGTATAGCCCTGGCTGTCCTGGAACTCACTTTGTAGACCAGGCTGGTCTCGAACTCGGAAATCTGCCTGCCTCTGCCTCCCGAGTGTTGGGATTAAGTGTCACAATAAATTTACATATATAGTTTTACACATACATAAAAGCAAAATTACAGGGAAAGGGGAATGAGGAAGGGAGAAGCGGGGAGATGTTGAAGATGACTCTCTCTCTCTCTCTCTCTCTCTCTCTCTCTCTCTCTCTC
>NC_034595.1:101420609-101440971 GCF_900095145.1 Mus pahari | reverse complement strand
CCTTCCTTCCTTCCTTCCTTCCTTCCTTCCTTCCTTCCTTCCTTCCTTCCTTCCTTCTTGTGTTCTCCCATCCACCCCAGCATTCTCTCTCTCTCATTTTTTTGTCCTTCCTTGCACCACCCCTGCCTCTTCTCTGCGCTCATGGTTTTACCTTGACCTGTACCTGTCGCCTATCTTTATGTCCACTTCTCAGCCTCTGTCCCTTCTCTAGGCCCTTACTCCTCTCCCTTACCCCCACCCCCACCCCCGCAGTTTACACCAATTACACCAGGGCATTCCCTCACCCCATTATATATAATTGTGCACCCACACCAGGCAGTCCACAAATAACTGTAATTCAAAATCCAGAAGAATTCAATGTCCTCTTCTGATCTCTTGGGGCAACTATACTCACATACATGAGTCCCCAAAGACAGAAGCATACACACAGAACTCTAAATTGAAAGCAAATATTTTAAAAAAGAAATGACTGTTTCATTGTCTTCTGTACATGTGATGTGCATCTATAGGTATGCATTTTATTGCACGAGTGGGCACGTGTGTTTGTGGGAGAACAGGCAGAGATGCCTAAGGCTGATGTAGAAAATCATCCTCAATTGCTCTTCGATTTTATTGATTGAGACAGGGTCTCTCAATCAAACCCAGAGCTTGCCATTATGACTAACCTACATTCTCCTGCAGGAGTTACAGGTAGAACACCACACTTACTTGACATTTTCATGGGTTCTAGAGTTCATAATGAACTCTGGTTCCCATGTTTACAGGGCAGGTATTGTGTGTGTGTGTTTGTTTTTAACTAAACTCATTTGTTTTTGTGTTGGTGAGGGTGGCAGTGTCCCACAGGTTACATGCAGGGGTCAGTTCTCTCCTTCCACCATGTAGGGGCAGGATTACTAGGTGACCAGGCTCCAGCCAACTTGCCAGTCAAATGGCAAGTATCTCTCAACCCCAAGGTATTATTGACTTGATTTGATTTGGTATAAAATATAATAATTATGTCTTTTATAAGAAGACTTCTTTATCATTGCACTATTTGTAATTAAAACACTGGATCTGTGATGCATTTCAATGATCAAGAGTAGGAGCAGCCTGAGGAGGAGCAGACAAAAGCCTTGCTAACTCTGCAAAGCTCAGTGACGCCGAGGAGGACTGCCTCTGTTCCTACTTTTGTATATGTTATTATCTACCCTAGAAAAAAAGCAAAAACTTTAAGAAGGTTGATGGTTTGTATACGCTTAGCCCAGGGAATGGCACTATTAGAAAGTGTGGCCCTGTTAGAGTAGGTGTGTCACTGTGGGTGTGGGCTTTAAGGCCCTCGTCCTAGCTTCCTGGAAGCTAGTAGTCTGCTAGCAGCCTTCAGATGAAGATGTAGAACTCTCAGCTTCTCCTGCACTATGCCTGCCTGGATGTTGCCATGTTCCTGCCTTGGTGATAATGGACTGAACCTCTGAACCTGTAAGCCAGTCCCACTTAAATATTGTCTTTATAAGAGTTGCCTTAGTCATGGTGTCTGTTCACAGCAGTAAAACCCGAATTAAGACAGACGGTAATCTGATTTTGGTACTCCAAAACTTTTCTTTAAAAAAAATTTTTTTCAGATCTGATAATAAATATGCATTTGATTTAAATGAAAGTGCACGAACCCAAGTCAACCAAATCTGCTTCGTTCTGGTTTGAGGTACATCCTACCCTAGCAATCACCATTTCTGTCAGGGTAGGAAATAAATCTTAAGTCAAAGTCTAGTATGTAGATCCTGCAACCCTGGAAACAAACTGAGGAAGAGAAAGTGTGTAGAAAGTACAGCACAAGGGGAAAAGAGAAAGTGTGATGAGCGAGAACTGGGTCCTGGGTCACAGCTGCAGGGTAAAGAGACCTGTGGCCAAGAAGAACAACCTTGTTTGATCCTTGGGACCTGTGCAGTACAAGGAAAAAAAATCTATTCCTCCAAGTTGTCCTCTGATGGACACAGGCATGCACGCATGCATGTACACACATGCACAATCACTGTAAATAGGAAAAAAAACCCACACCCCAGGATGATTTCTAGTACAATAGTACATGCCTGTAATTTCAGCATTCAGAAGGCAGAGCCAATCTAGGCTACATATTGATAAGCTATCCACCCCCAAAATCAAACAAAGGGCTCAAGTTTGGTTCACAAAACCCACTTCAGGTACCTTATAACTGCCTGTGGGCACCATTGTGACAAATCCACAGTCCAGAGCCAGTCCTGATCAGGAGCCTACCAGGACTCCCACCTAACAGCCCAATCTGGGAAGACTATCCTTTAACAAGATCAAAATTAAAGGTCCTGCTATTGTGTATTTCTGCCTTTGCTATAAACTGAGAAACATCTAGAAACACTATCCCTCTGTTGGTTTCTGCATTTTGATAAATATGTCATTAATTTTTTTACTTTTCTCTCATCAGAGAGTTAAAATAAGTTCTGAAGAAATGTATGTGGCATATAAAGATATTGAAAAGCTAACCAAAACCAAAACCAACCAACCAACCAACAACAACAACAACAGTAACAGAACAATTAGGAGACACCTAAATCCTTTATGGCCACAAGGACTGCTGTGACCTCTAATTTCAAGCATACTGGCTATCTCCCCAACACACAGCTCACTAAAGTGACAGTCCAGAGTCATCACGATAAGCCCATTTCCCCTGGGACTTAGCAACAGGTACATGACTCAACAAATGTCCATGTCAAAAGCACTGAACGCAGTTCCCACCTGTGGAGAACAGACTAGAAGCATGAGAATGTCAGCAATGCTCACAGAAGAGCATGCTGGGACTGACGGATGGCCCTGCAGAAGGTTTGAACATCTGTAGTGGCCAGAGTGCTCCCCATCAGAGCTTCCTAACTGGTACCAGAACCCTAAGCAGAGGAACCTTAGTGCACCAAATGCATGCCAGAGAGCACAGCTCACCCAAGATCCAGCTGAACAGTACCAGCCTCTTGACCCTCGGAAGGAAAGAGTGTTTAGAATATTCTCCTTCTTCCTAGTGGTGGTGGGAATGGAACCTAGAGGCAAAGTGCTCCACCACTGAGCAACACTCTCAGTCTTCATTTTAATAAAATGTTGCTTATTTTTATTTCATATGTATGAGTACTTTACCAGTATGCATGCATATGTAGCATATGTGAGCCTGGTGCCTACAGAAACCAGAAAAGGGTATCAAATCCCCTAGAACTAGAGTTATAGATGGTTGCTAGCCACCAAGTGGATGCCAGGCAACTGAACCTGGGTCCTCCGGAAGAACAGTATATGCTCTTAACCAAGAACCTAGCTTTTTGAATTATTTTTGAATTATACTGTACAGTGACTCAATGTTCATCAATGGATGAATAGATAAAGAAACAGTGAAATACATGCAGCACCCACAAAATTAAACATTTGCTCAGCGGTTAAGAACACTGACTAATCTTCCAGAGGTCCTGAGTTTAGTTCCTAGCAAACACATGTTGGCTCACAACCATCTGTAACGGGATCTGATGTCCAATTCTGGTGTGTCTGAAGACAGCTACAATGTAGTCATATAAATAAAGTAAATATATATAAAAATTGTTCTTTCTTTCCTTATTATGGACTTTTAGGTTATGGTAGAAAATTATGGGTTTCATTATAACACTCCATAAAACTGAAGGCCGAGCACACACATTCCAGACTATCCTCACTTTCTTCCTATCTGTTGTCCCCATCTTCTCATGGTTGCTTTTAATGTTTTAATACTTGGTAGATTGGCCAGGAGGAAAGACCCCTGAAGCTGGATGCAGTGCACTGAGGAGACAGAGGCAGAGGGATTGGAAGTGCAAGTCTAGTCTATGCTACAAACAGCTTAAAGCCAGTCTTGGCTACAGAGCAGTACACTGTCTCAAAATCAACAAAATCAAAACCTTCAGGATGGGAAGAGAGAGCACACTTACTACATAAGCATGGAGGCCTCACTTCAGATCCCAGGAGCCACACAGAGCCAGGTGTGGCTGCTGCACCTGTAGCAGGGACAGGGTAAGGGAATTGGGGCAGCCTGCTGGCCATCCGCTTAACTACAGGGCCAGTGAAAAATGGTCTCAAAGGGACAATGTAGAGAGGGATAGGGCAGAATTGAGAGTGTCATCTGGCTACACACACGGGCAGAGACAGACAGACAGACAGACAGACAGACACACACACACACACACACACACACACACACACACACACACACACACGGGGGGGGGCACACACAAAACCTATAACTCTGGATTTAAAAATAGAAAATTCTCCACATCAATAACCATTCTTAAGATGCTGTTCAAAAGAATAAAGATGCAACTGGGAAAAAAAAAAAAAAAAAACAGGAAATAAAAAGCTATTAAGTTAGTAAAATATTTTACCTGGTGGCTAGGACCAACTCGAATTTCCCCTTGGGTACTATTCAGCCTCCTGTAGTGAAGAGAACAGAAGGTTAACACAATTGTTCTAACATAAATATTTGAAGTTTTTTTTCAAGGGAACTAAACTCACTTCAAGTAGATAAAAGACACCTTTTTGTCATCACTACTTATTTATTTACTTCTGTGTGTACTCCTGTCCATGGAGGACAGAAGAGGGCATCAGATGGCCATGGAACTGAAGCGACAGACATTGCGAGCTACCACGTGGGTGCTTGGAATTGACCCTGGGACCTCTGGAAGAGCAGCCAGTGCTCTTAACTGCTGAGCCTTGTCTCCAGCCCCAGAGACATCATAAAGGGCCAGTCTCTCGCTATTTCTGACTGACTGCAGTCTCTGTCTTCTACCTCTAGCACATGTGAGGCAGGAGCTCTCCAGGAAGCCCTGGCTATCCTCCTTGCTCTCACTCTACAGATCAGGATGAGTCTGAACTTCTGCTCTTTCCTTTCTTCCTGGGGGCTGAGATTACCCGTGTGAGTGGTGGTGACTTAGACCTTTAATCCCAGCACTCACTTAGAAGGCAGAGGCAGGGGGACCTCTGTGAGTTTGCATGATCGATCTATAGAGTGAGTTCCAGGACTGCACAGAGAAAAGTCTCAAAAACCAACCAACTGAACAATGAACAAAACCACAGCATGTCTCACCACGCTCAGTATCCTGAGGACCAGACTCAGGAACCATGTATACAGGCAAGCACTTGACCAACGGAGCTACAGGACCTGTCTCCCTTTTTTCTTAAACTCCAACAAACATTCTCATCAAGAGAACTATTTGGTGGTGGGATTAGGGAGGTCAGCAGTAGCAATGACAAAGGGGGAAGAGGACAGCAAAAATAACACAAAAATGTAGTCCCAGTAGTAAGATTCTTAGAATGGCCTGCCAGGGAGGTGGCATCCATCCCCCAGCCAGAAAAGAGCCAGATACCATTATCATAAACATAAGATATCCCATTCCAGAAGAAACTTCACAAAAATACTACAAGAAGTTAAGGAAAACAGCCAGGTTTCCAATGTCCAACCAGCTGCATACTGCACAGGCTAGCAATAACCATGGCCCTACATAAATGGTAATTTTTGACAACTGTTGTGTCTCCATCCTGTGTTTCTCCAGTGTGAACTTTGTGTGCTACAACAATGTGCTAATGTGTAAACAAGATGTACACCTCCCAAAGCTCAACCAATGCCTGCCTGAGGTGGCAAAGTTGTTCATTTGTTGTTGTTTTGTTATCCTGTGTGCCCCCTACCTCTGGCACACACAGCCAAGTCACTCAGCCTGGAGTAAACTGGATGCCTCTGAAGGAGGCGGCAAGAAAGAAGGTGGGCATTTTCAAGGGGAAATAAAACACCAACAGCTCACAGAAGCGGGTTGACTAGAAAGGTTATGATGCTGACACACTCACACAAAAAACTCATTTTGTTAGGGTAGGCATCTGCTTTCCTTTTTGACACAGAAGCTTGTAGGTGGACTATTCAGGTAGGTTTATGCAGAGAATAACTGCTTCAAGAACCATGCTGAGAATTCAACAGACCAAGTCACAACTTTCTAAAACTAACTACTTGGTTTGGTTTGGTTTTGGTTTTGGTTCTGGGAGACAAGGTTTCTCTGTGTAATCTCAGCTCAGCTACAGTTTACTGTGTAGATGAGGCTGGCCTGAAACTCAAGAGATCTGCCTGCCCAGACTCTAGAGTGTACACCACCACACCAAACCAACGTGCTTGCTTTTTCCCTTGGCATAATAGCCACTCTTTCCACACTAACTTGTTCATTTCTATTTCCTAGACAGCCATGACCAAACTAGGCTGCCACAGTCTTGCCACAGACTTTTCAAATGCTTTCTGTATGCAAGGAGCTCCTATTGTACCTCAGCCTAAACCACAGCTTCTCTGGTGACTTGGATTTATAGCTCCGTCTTTAGCCTATTCTAGAATGTCTGTGCTATTTTATGGTTGTGCGATCTACCTACAATCCCACTTATTTAGGAGAAGCAGGCAGAGCTCTGTGAGTTCAAGGCTATCAAAGTCTGCATGGTAAGTTATAGGCCAGCAATGATTACTTTTTGAGGCAGTGTCTCAATACCTAGCCTCAAACTCAAGACCTATGAGAGCCGCCACGATGTTTACCATTGTTCTAGTACCACACCAAGATCCAATAATAGTTGATATTTTAAAGACTGTGTGCGATATTTTGGGTTCCTGACTTGCTTTATTGCTGGAATGGCAAGCACCTACTGCCAATTTAAGTTCCCACAGGAAAGCTGGTGTACAATGTGAACATAAACACTTATTAATAATCTTCTGAACTGTCACATGATACAAGGAGAAAATCAATTCTGGAAACTTGTCCTCTAGCCTCCACCTATGCATCATGGAATGTACACACACACATACAAAGTAATTTGAAAAAAAATTTAAGTGAGGGGCCTGCAGAATGGCTCAGGGGATAAAGGGACATGCAACCAAGCTTGATGACATGAATTGGAAGACATGATAGAAGGAGACCCAACTCTGATCTACACGTGTGTAAAGTTAATTTTAAAACTTAAAAAGAACCCCAATTACATACAAAGAATAACATTATTGTAACTTTCTTGACCAGGAGAAAAGCTCATTGGCTGTAGGTGCTGGGATGGGGAGGGAGGGATAGAACTACCTAGGGCAAGGGCAGCAGGACTGAGAGCTCAGAAGAAACAACACTTGCATCCTGATGTAGGAGCACAGATATGTGCTCCAGGGCACGCACGCGCACACAGAGACAGGCAGAAACTTCCTCCTACACTTGCATGCTCTTCTGCTTGTGGTTCTATGTTTGTTTGTTTGTTTGTTTGAGACAGGGTTTCTCTGTGTAGTCCATGCTGTCCTGAAACTCTCTCTGTAGACCAGATGGCCTCAAACTCAGAGATCACCTGCCTCTGCTTTCCGGGTGCTGAGATTAAAGGTGTGTACCACTACTCCAAGGCAGGAGCGACAGTTTTTAAAAAGTCAACAGATGGGCTACAAATAGGCTGAAAAAGGAAAGAAAGGCAGACATGAGAGAGGCTGAGTAACAGAAACAGCCTCCAGGTCTAGACAAAGAACTGAGCCAGTCACTGTTCCAGAGTCAATTAACAATCTACTCCACGGTTGGAGGATGTTGGAAGTAGTGGTGAAAGCCTTTAATCCCAGCCTTTAATCAGGAGGCAGAGGTAGGTGGAACCCTGAGTTCTACGGCAGCCAAGGCTACACAGATAAACTTTGTCTTAGAAAAGGCCAGAAAAATCAACTAACTCCAAGTCATCTAATTTAAAAGAATGACAAGAAACCCCAGAAAGTGTGTCTCCTTGCGAGTGAATGAGTGAGCGTGTGTTGAGTCTATGAGAGACAGTGGGGTGTGTGTGTGTGTGTGTGTGTGTGTGTGTGTGTGTGTGTGACTACATGTTCCTATGTAGTCCACACTGGACTCAAACTGACAATCCTCTGGCTTTGCCTTCCAGAGATCATAGGCCAGTTCCATTGTACTTGCGACTCCTTTCATTTTCTACTTCCTAGGAACCTCTGTGATTTGAAACACCAAAATACTATGGATCCAACTTAATATGTATATCTGTGTTCATTCTATTTAAAAACTACCATTGTCCCTCCTAGCACAGATAATTTCTCTGTATAGCTAATATAAATTATGTTTTGAAATATAGCTGACTCTCAACCTCTAGTATTCTACAAATCTTTGGTTGGGATATGAAAAACTAACCAGTTGCAGAAGCTAAATAACAATGATGATGGTAAGTCATTGTGTTTATTTTTGTAGTATCAAAAGAAAAAAGAACTCATTGTATATGAAAACTGATCAAAAAGAAACTGATGTAACAAAGCAGTATCCATAGCAACTACAACTTAATATTTCAGCTCTCTTCAGCTGCAGTGGATTAAATAAAATGACAAGATGTTCCCTTTGAAAAGTAACCTGTTACCATGGAAACAGTTTAGTCTAAGAAGTAAACAGGGAGTGGACAGAAAGAGGCAGAAAGCTTGCATCTGAATTTCAAAAAGGGAGAAGAGTCTTTGCCAGGAGGCAAGGCAGAAACCACCAGCCAGAGAGGCTTCTTCTGACATGGTCCCTCAGGCCTGCACCACCCCAGGGCTGGCCTGAGAATGGACAGGATCATTTCATCATCCCAGAGAAAGGGAAGGAGGAAGCAGCACTGTGGATATTTACTACACAGTACCAAGTATTCTGCACTCCACAAACAAGACAATGACCCAATTCAACTTTAGTTTCACATGTACTCTAGACAATGATCCCCCCCACCCCCCGCGCCCCAGTCCTCAGCCCTTAAGGGCAAATAACTACGGCTGCAGCTATGGTATGAACTAGACAGAGGCCGGCTGGACAGTCACTGCTATTCTTAGCATGATGTGATGGCCATCAGTTACAACAGGACAAATCTGCAAACGTCACTGCAGCCATGACTATCAGTCATGACTTTTTGGAACAGTTACAAATCATACAAATGACAGCCCTGTTCTGAAGAGAAAAACCACCATGAAGACAGGAACCAAGCCTACTTTTAGCTCCCTACTATGTCTAAGAGCAGACTGGCTCTTACCAATGCACATTTTAAGCTTTGACTGGCATGTAGTAAGTGTGCATTTTTGCTATGTGTGCTATGTGTACTTCTCCCCCTCCCCATGTGCTGTTTTCCCAAGCAGTCTGCCCTCCATTTCATGTCACTTTTTAATCTAGGAGAAGAAACATATAATTCTTATTTTTCAGTCAAGGTTGTTTTACTTAAAAGGCTGATCCTGCAGTTTCATCCATTTACGTTCACACTTCCTTATAGTTGAATAACCCTCTGTTTCTATGTGAGTGAGAACCTAGGCTCTCCACACATGGCTACTGAGAACAGTACTGCCATAACCCTGGATACAGAGCATCTCTGGCGTGGTGACTCCTTTGGTAGATGAGCCTGGGAGTGGTATGGTGGGTTACCTTTGGGTTTCTTGAGGAACACCTGTAACTCATCTCCATAGTGGCTACACCATTTTATATCACTAGAAACAATGTGTGAGTGTTCCTTTCTGTCCACTTCCCCTTCAAAGACATTCTGATTTCCTTTAAAGTGTATGTGTGCACCTGTACAGTGCAGTCAGTGACTGCAGTGGCCAGGTAGTGTTCAGATCTCACAGATCGCGGGTTATAGGGAATTATGTGCCACGGGACATGGATGCTGGGAATCAAAACTTCAGACCTCTATCAGAGCAATAATTGCTGAGTCTTCTTCTCCAGGCCCCTATTAGTTTCCTTTTTAGATTTATTTATTTTATGTGTAAAAATGTTTTGCTTATATGTATGTCCATGCACCACATGCATGCCTGGTGCTCAGGGAGGTCAGAAAGGCATTGGCTTCCTTGGAATTGGGGTTATGGATGGTTGTAAACTACCATGTGGGTATGGGAAACTAAGTCCCAGAGCCTCTGGAAGGGCAGTGAGTGCACTTGACCACTGTTCCATCTGTCTGGCAACCTTCTCCACCCCACACCCCTAATTTGCCTTTTTTTGTTTTTTTTTNTTTTTTTTTTTTTTTTGTTTTTTTGACACAGGGTTTCTCTGTGTAGCCCTGGCTGTCCTGGAACTCACTTTGTAGACCAGGCTGGCCTTGAACTCAGAAATCCACCTGCCTCTGCCTCCCAAGTGCTGGGATTAAAGGTGTACGCCACCACTGCCCAGTTTTTCCCTAATTTGCTTTCTTAATGACAGTCTCTGACTGAAATGAGACAGAATCTCAATGTAGTTTTGATTTGCATTCCCTGGTGTCTAAAGAGGTTGGACACTAATACATATTTTTTTGAATGAACAATGACTCTAATATTCTAAATCAAGCATGTCTTAGCTATAGATAGCAACTATTGGCTTTATTCCAAGGTAAAAGTCACTGGGGACAGAAGGCTAATCTTCCAAGCAAAATCAATCCAAGAACAGGTCTGACAAACTATAACAGGAACAAAGTTCAGCTTTCACTCAAAAACAGTAAAGTATGGAGAACAACCCACAACCACAGGCATGGAGTCAACACAGGCGTGCTGCAAAGCTGGAAGCACAGCATAAGTTCCTCTGAGTGAGCTCCTCAGAAGCTTTTGACAGTCTTACAGCTCTGCAGGAGAGAGCCACGCCTGAGGAAGTAAAGGCTACTCTACTCTCTCAAAAAGTCACAGCAATTAATTACAGAAGCAATTCTCCCACAGGCTTCTCCAGACTATAGTCCAGTGTCCAGACATTAGCTAATGAGTAACAAATTCTATCTACCCTGAGAAGAACCATAAATACCTTTCACTCAAGACCATCTCATGACAGAGAAACAGGTTGAAAACAATGTTAGAACTGGGTGCGGTGGCACAAGGCTGAGGTTCTAGCACTCAGGAGGCTGAGCCCACTGCTGGGAGAGCTGGGTTCCGGTAAAAGGAGGGGAAGAAGCATTTACTTGCTACTTGGAAGGAAGACTATGTAGGCAGCAGAGGAGAAGGAGCTGCTCTCAGGTGCTGCGACGCCTTGCTCACTGCCTTCCTCTCTTGCCTTCCATTCAATGGTCTGCCCAGGGCACCTGGCAACTCTCTCTATCTCTGCCCCACTCCAGGCTCTTCCTAGACTTTACTGTCTTCATCTTCTGCACAAACACAAATGACTTTAAAAACCACAGCTTAGCAAAAGTGTATATGGATACATATGCATACCAAATGTAACAGTTGTCCTGCAGAATTGAGTTGATCTCCTAAGCTAAGACAGGACTTTCCATGCACTGAAATCAAACGACATAAGAAGCCTGACAGCACTCCCAGAGAGAGAAGACAGAGCCAGTAAGAAAGGGCTACAGCACACTTCCAAGGTCTCTCTGCCCCACTGGAAGAGTCTGAAACGCTCAAAGTCCAGGCCATTGCATAAGAACTCCTTATTGTAGTACTGTGAATATGGTGGGCAAAGAGGCAAAAGGCATCAATTATCTTCCTCATCTGTGTAACCATACTGGGCAGGGTGAAGAATAGAAACACCAAATGTTACCAGATATAGAAGGAGGTCTTCTTTAAAAACAAAGGGGCCAGAGAGATGGCTAAGCAATTAAAAGCACTAACTGCTCTTCTAATGGACCTAGGTTCAATTCCTACCAACCATATGGTGGCTCATCGCCACCTGTAATTCCAGTTCTAGGGGATCAAATGCCCTCTTCTGGTGAACTCAGGCACCAGGAAAGCTTGTGGTACACAGACATACACATGGGCAAATCACTAATAAACATAAAGTAAAAGAAGGAAAAAAGTAAAAACGAAATTTCAGGACCTAGAAAGGCAGTATATGATTGCAATCCCAGCTATGAAGTAGGCTGAAACTGCCAGGTTTAAGGCCAGTCTGGGCAACGTAGTGAGATCCTATTTCAAAATACAATGAAGACAGAGTATACAACTTAATGGTAGAACGTTTAGCTACCAACAAGCTGTCGGGTTGTGGGTTCAACCTTCACAGTAGAGGGAAAAATAGTTTTATTCAAGAGGACCAAAGATAAACATTTAAAAAGAGCAAGGAGGAGGTAGACTGGTCAAGTGTGGACAGCTGGTTACAAACAACCAAGACAATTCCTAATGTTGTTCTGCTACTGAACACATGTGCAAGAAACTGGAGATGAGGACTTGGAGTCATGACAGCACACAAGCACTCTGCATTGTTCTCATCATCTTTACAGAGATCAGGCCCATTGGAAGCCGAGCTCAGAGCACACGAGCACCTGGTCCAGTCCACTGAGTATGTGGAATAGTAACACCATCTGGCTTCAGATCTAGTCACTTCTCTTACTCCTGACATCAGTCATTTACTCAACACATTTTGGTTTGTGGTTGCAGTTTTTTGGTTTTTTTTTTTTTTTTTTTTTTTTTTTTTTTTTTGGATACAGGGCCTAACTATGTATTGCTGACTGGATTAAAGGTCTATGCCTCTACACCCATTTAAACATATTTATGTCAAAGATCCGTTTGTGTCAAGCATGGTGGTACATACCTGCCGCCCTAGCACTAGGTCAACCGGTACTGCATAATGAAACCCTATCTCAATCCCTCTTATTCCCACAAGGTGATGCATTTGCCCAGTCCTAAACTGGGAATGGAGGTTATAAGACTAAATGGCTGGGTGGTGGTGGTGCACGTCTTCAATCCCAGCACTCAGGAGGCAGAGGCAGGTGGACCTCTAGGAGTCTGAGGCCAGCCTGGTCTACAGAGCAAGTTCCAGGAAATAATTCTTTTTTTTTTTTTAAAAAAAGGAAGAATTGACCCCCGCCCAACAGAAAAGATAATCACATAACCACAAATAAATGTATATTTCAAAGAATGCTAACAGGAACGACCTTTAGCCCAGCTGAGTTAAATAACAGTTTGCCTGTGTGTCAGTAAGATAGTGCACACTCTTATTTTAAACATATACGGAAGCACCTGTGGCACCTGGATCAGAAACTTATGATTCTGAAGATTACCAACCACGTGGGCTTTCCCAAAGACTCATGAGCACGTGCCTCTAAAGTCTTCCTTCAGCTGGTGTTTCCTGCCTTACCCCATCCAACATCTTTCACAGGCTTAGAACAAGTGTGTTTTTGGTAAATAGAACATGGCTCAGTATAGGCAAAAAGCAAAGTAGAAAAGAAAAAGTGAATTTGGGAGGAAGATGTGCAGCTCAGAGCAGCCTCAGCCAGGGAGTCTGCCTGAAAGATGGGACTGGAAGCAGAAGGCATTAAGAAGTGGCAACAGTGACATACACAAACGCACACGCACGTGTGTCCAGGCTGCTCACACTTGAAATGCACGGCTTCACTCAAATTCTCAGTCAAGAGTCCAGCTCTTGCTCCTCTCTTGCTCTTCCCTCCCCTCCTGCTCTGCCCCATGCTCCTTCCCCACCCCCACCCCCCACCCCTACACGTGCTCATGGACAGCCTCTACTTCTCTACTCTCTCTTTCTCTGCCTCTACTCCCATCTTAACTCCCCTCCCCATGGCCTGAGTAAACTTTATTCTATACTAAAATAAAAAGATCTGAGAACTGTCCATTCTCCATGAAGTCCATCCTCCTATGTTTCCTCATATTTCCCGAGAGTCCCAAGTGCAGCCAGTGGGGGATGAGCCAAGCTGGCCAGCATTATCTACTGATCAACCTGCACAGAGGCCCTCAGCAACCAGGAATAACTGCAATGCTACCCTTCACCTCCAGACATGCCCCAGAACCCCGGACAAGAGACACATTCAGAAGCAACTTTCCCAAAAATGTATTTTCTCAAGACAGGAGAAGAAAGAACAAATGCATAAATACAGAAAACAGTGTTGCTGATTTTAATGCATGTAAAATCAACTCTGAAACCCAGAGGTCACCCACACAGCACAGCCAGGAACTACAAAGCTTCCTATCAAAGCAGGTGGCTATACCAAAACACCGTGAAAGCTGAGCAGCCAGCCAGCCAAACAGGTGGCCTCAACTTTCAAAGTTTACACTAAAAAGGAAGAGGAAGTAAAGTCCTTACAACCACAACGACAACGACAACAAATCAGCATTCTCCCAAACACTCAGGCATATGCACTGGTTCCAGAAGCAGTATTATACACGGTGGGCAACACTGGGTATTAATCCCAAACTTCCAAACATAATGTTCAGATGTACACAGTCATAAAAGAAAGTGGCCCTCACAGGAATGGGAATCAAACACAGAAATATCAACTAAGACCCTAACACTACATCACTTCTCTACACAGCATCTCTTCAGTTCAAACCCTACAATTAAGCACACAAGGATACAAATTGATGCTTCAGGGATACTGTAAATGTCAGCACTGCTGAACCCTGCAGAGGCCTCTTCAGACAAGATCCCTTTCCAGCTAAGACCTTACGAGTCTTCTTCCTTGGAATCAATACACAGTGAACTCCTCCTGCCCCCTAGAAGATGATTCACATTGCTCTATCTTAGAGTGTTTTCTATATTCCTCACAACTGCACAAAACCTGACTTATTTCTAAATTGTTCCCAACCCTAAAGGGGAGAGGAAATGAGAGGCAGCAAGGCAATCCCAAACTTCTCTAATTCCCTGTCTGAGTAAGAATTCCACTGCACAAAATCTGCTTATCCTGATTGGCTTCCTAGTAAACCACAGCAACAGCCCCTACCTGGGCTGGGCTCTCTGCAAACACTGCAAACAGGAGGGTTTTTTTGTTTTGTTTTGTTTTGTTTAAAAAAAAAAAAAAAGAAGAAGAAGAAGAAGAAGACAACTTCACCTGGGTAGAGAGGGCTACTTCATGGTCAGACATCAAGCCACAGGTACTAAACATGACCTTGTCCATACCTCTGTCTTCTTTGGCAGCAATCCCTTTCCATTTCCACTCAATGCAAAAATCACACAAAATACACATACATCACAAAGCAAAAACTAACATACAAGAATAAAGAAAAGTATGTGGAACTCAATTTTAACATAGATGTCAATGTTTATAGTCTCTCAAAGCTGGCAAGAAAATTGCCACAAACTCCAAAAAGAAGGCTGTGCTCCTTCAGAAAGAACAGAAGAGAAGCTGATGTGATGACAGTGCCCTTTGAAAACACACTAAGATGATACAGTTGCAATCATCATCCACAGCTATCCCCTCATGTGTCACCTCACAGGAATTATAATTTGCTCTAGCAAACAGGCTCTCAATCAAAACAAGTTCCACCCACCTTCAAAGCAACCAATAGCTGTCCACCTACCACCCTTCCTAAAACAGCCAAAGGGATCCATTCTGTGGCCCAGCAATCTCTACAAGGCACATGGCTAATGAGGCAGTCTGCAGGTTTGCTCTGCAGGTCTTGAAGACAGACAAGCTGTACAAAACGCACTGGGCAGACCCAGGCTATAATGGCACAGAAGAGAGGAAGAGGTGAAGGAAAGGGGTAGAGACATGGGTAGAGACTCACAAAGCTTCACGTGTACATTTGCTTAATTCATCTCCTGGTAGACCCCATGCACAGCTCTGATTTTATGCTTTGCAATGCCACCTCTGCATGGCCAGCTGGCTGAATCAAAGGCTTTAGGAACATGCACTATGAATGGCGAGATGATTCATAAACATCTTCAGAAGGAGCTTGAGCAGCAAAGCCAATGTCTCCGTAAGGCCAAGGGAAGATCGCCTACCTGCAGGGGCTGAATGGATCATCCATGACTAACACAGGCTCTCGTGAGTCTAGCTGGATTCCTGCACCTCTATTTACTGCTAAAACTCTGCCCTTTTCTACTCTAAGTACTCAAAATGGAGGCACATGCAGGCTGAGAGACCTCACAGAGCTCTCACTGAGCTTGTGCTATGACCTAAGCCTTCACGCAGAACGCTGAAACTTCCCTCACACTGACAGGACTGAGCATGTGCTGTGACCCTCCCTCATCCACACACTGTCTCTCCACAACGCAATCAATCTCAACCCTGCTGTTTCCGTAAATAAAGACCAGCCAACAGAGTCTGCAGCTTCTCCTAGCACACCAAGCTAGTGTGCAGGGAAGTGGGGCCTTAGAAAGGGGATTCCAGACAGCCAACACCAGGGAGCTCCACAAGCCAAGCCAGAAGCGTCCGTCCTCAGGAGACAACAGCAAGTTTTCTTTTGTCTTTTCTATTTTTTAAGTAAGTCAGGTTTTTAAATAACCACTTTTTCAACAAAGAACAAGAATGAGGATACAGGTACAAATGACTGCACCTGAAATTAAACACAGAAACAGAAGCATACTTGAAGCACAGCGGCAGTGCTTAGGAGAAGCAACTAATCACATGTCTTTCTGAAAACCCTACGCATTTGACAAAAAGACTAAACAAGCAAGCCGACCACATAGGTATGGCCACAATGGAGACAGCACTCATACAGCACACAAGGAATGCCATGCTTCATGCAAACAGAACCCCCAAATCTCCAAGGGATTAAATAACAGCATCCTCTAAGGTAATTAACAGGAGCCCAGCCAGGTCTCCAAGAATGAACTAGAACAATAAAAACAGCAACAAGGTTCAAATGGATGATGTGGGGGTTGGGGGTGGAAACTCAGCAGCAGAGCACTAACCTAGCATGAACCATAATGGTTGGTTGACACTAACCCCCTCAGTTAAGCAAACGTGCATGTATATGCCCCTCCCCCCAAATGCCTAAAGACCATCCACTATAAATACCTCAGAATACAGGGAAAAAACAAAACAAAACAAAACCCCATTTCAAGTGCCCTGATTCATTCTCGCACAGCGCTATCTATGAAACTAAATCTATTCAAAACTCATTTTGAAAGATTTCTAAAGCCATGTAAACAAGTCCATCTCACTATAGCGATACTGAGGTCCAAATTACTCACTCACACTGCCCACAGACCAGCCAAGGGAGGTTCTGGTAAAACCCTGCAGACCAAGTCTGTCTTCTCATCCAGTTTTCATGTCCCACAAACGACTGTTTGTCATTAAGAAATAGTAGGTTACTCCCACCTGCAAACTAAAAGATGATTTTTACACCATTTAGTTATAACTTAAAAAGAAAGATCACAAAATTCCCTCAAAACATAAAAGATTGGAAAAAAGGGCAGGACCAACTGTGTTTCAGAAATGGAATGGAGAGTCGAAAAATTAAAATCTGTTCAAAGAACATGAGTCCTTCCAGAATCTTAGCGCAGGTCCTGGTGCTCAGGCCCATGTGCAGAGCCCTCGGTCCATTCTGTGAGACAAAGCAAACTCTAAGCTGAGGAAGCTACACATTTTCTGCATAATACAGCATACCTCAGCCACAGGGCTGAAGATGAGACTCAGTTATAAGCGTGCTTGCCCAATATGCATGAAGTCCTTGGTTTGATCCCGAGTACCACATGTGCCAAGCAACCCTCGAATTCAAGGAGGTAGGACACCTAAAGCTCAGAGGTGCTCTCAGCCATGTAAAATTTCCTAAGTTCAGAGAGAGAGCACACAATCAGATTTATCTGAAATAGTTTCCCTTTGTCTCAACACATGAAAACAGGGCGACGGAGCAGAGGAGCATTTCCTTAGACCTGCTGCAGCTAACAGCGCAGAGAGCTGCTGAAATGGAGATGGGCACCAAAGAAACCCTTTCACATAGAAGAGGCTAATTCCAATAGAGGACGTGAAAGAACTCAATAGAGCGACACACAGGAAAAAGTTACTCCAATTCAAGAAAATCTTATTTTCAAAATTATTGTTTGGGTCTCACTAGCTGCCCTGGGTGATAATGACGGCAAGCAACCCAAGCCTCTTCCTTTGACCCCAGGAGGGATCCTGGCCTGTTCCTCCTCAAGAGGAAAACGGGTGACTGGCAGATCTTTCACCTGTGTGTGTTTTCCTGACATTTTGTTGTTGGCAAAGACAGGCAGCTTGTGCCAGCTCCCCTGAGGGAGAAGGCAAGCAGGCTACCTACTGACTCTTTCTTCCAGCTCATCCCCATTTTGAAAAAGAAAACGACAGCTACAAGTAGGGCTCTCCAGAGAGCTGCGTCCTAGAACACCTTAGGACTGCTTCTCTCCATACTCAATCACACTAGTATTGGACACTGTTGGCTGCAGCACTTGCTGTTTCTTTTATCTTAGTCGGTGGCAAATAGTTCGTTCAATGTTCTGTCATTTCTAAGAGCAAAGCTCAATATTCACAGACAGTTTACCCGCAGCCATCCTCCACAATTTTGCACTGAGGTACACCCTCCTAAAACTTCTTATATATGTTTCTGACATATGGCATGAGTCTGCTTTTTATATTATCTCCTTGAGACTTTAGGGTCACAAGCAGGCTTCCCTGGAGACCAACGGCAAGCCTGATCTAAATGCCTCACACTATGAACCAAAGATACACTTCCTAGTCAGGTTCATGAATGGAACCCAGCTCTGAATTTACAGGCTTTTAAATATTTTTTTCAATATCTGGGGATGTTTATGTTTTCTGGCAAAAGTTACTGAAATAATAAGATCTGGGCTTTGTGCTATTTTGTTGAAGGCTTTTCAAACATGACAGTAACCAAGAAAATGCTTATGTAGCTCATCCCAAAACCTATACAAAGATCTTTCATGAGATTAAAGTACATAGTACTTTGTCAATGAAAATATGCAACAACTGCTATAATTATCAAGAAGTTACAAAAATACCACTTTTGGACTGGTGAGATGGCTCAGTGGGTAAGAGCACCCGATTGCTCTTCTGAAGGTCCGGAGTTCAAATCCCAGCAACCACATGGTGGCTCATAACCATCCATAACAAGATCTGACTCACACTTATGGAGTGTCTGAAGACAGCTACAGTGTACTTACATATAATAAATAAATAAATCTTTAAAAAAAAAATACCACTTTCAGAGTTAACTATGACCACTTTCACATAATAGATGCAGAACAAACTCCAGGAAGTGAATACCTTATGGATGAACACAATCATAAAGTGCTAGCATGAGACTAGAAGGCAGGCATGCCGGGCTAAAGTATTTCCTAGGGCTCTTAACTCAAAGATGAAGCAGTCAGGTTGGACGGTTATGAAGTACTAGCTGAAACAAATCAGGGGGTGCTGCTTTCTTTGTTACTTTGGCATTAGGGATTGAACACACTGCCAATGTGTTGCTAATCTAATACCCTACCACTGAAGTATATACCTAGCCCAATTTTATTTGAAAGATTAATTTAATTTATATGAATACACTGTTACTGTCTTCAGACACACCAGAAGAGGGCATTACAGATGGTTGTGAACCACAATGTGATTTCTGGGAATTGAACTCAGGACCTCTTGAAGAGCAGCTAGTGCTCTGAGCCATCTCTCCAGCTCCCAGCCCAATCAATTTTTTAAAAGCTACAATGTTTTTTCTTGAATCCCTTTCTTGGTAAACTCATCACTGGCATAATCAATCAATCAATCAATCAATCAATCCCTAGTGATTTTTTTCTGTGCACCACATGCTAGCCCAGTGTCTGTGCAGGCCAGAGGAGTGTGTCAGATCTCCTGGAACTCAAGTTGTGGTTGTGAGCCACCTTGTGGATGCTGGGACCTGAACCTGGGTCATCTATAAGAGCAGCAAGTGCTTTTTAGAGCTGAGCCAGATCCTGCTTAAACTGTTCTTAGCTTCATTTTAGTAGTTTATACAAGGGATCTATTTTTACTACGTTTATGAGTATGCTTTCGGAAATAATGAGCTTTTGATTTTCAAACAGAGGTTGTGTATCAAGATATACTGGAAGACTTATTTTCTATGTTTAAGTGTTTTGTCTGGATGTGTGCATATATCACATGCATGCCTGCTACCTGCACAAGATTACCTGGCAACAGTCCCTTTCAACTGGAGTTATGACAGTTGTAAGGTGTTATGTGGGGACTGGAAATCAAATCTGGATCCTCTGTGAGAGCAACAAGTGCTGTAAGCTGCCTAAACCTCTCTCGCACTGCCAGGATTCCTCCACTGACCTAAATGTGGTCTGTTTGTTTATGAGAAGATTGTCGTGCTGTTGTCAGATGGAATGCTTCATAGATCCCTGTCAAGTCAATCTGCTCTGTGGTGCGGTTTTATTTCTTAAGTTTCTTTGTTGATTTGGTGACTGGGACAGAGGATCTGGATGACCTATTTGTTGATGACAGTGAGCTACTAAAAATCACCTACTATTATCTGGGTGGTAGTGGCATAGGCCTTTAATTCCAGCAAATGGGAGGCAGAGGCAGGTGGATTCCTGAGTTCAAGGCCAGGCTGGTCTAAAGAGCAAGTTCCAACACAGCCAATGCTACACAGAGAAACCCTGACTCAAAAAAACCAAAAACATAAATGAACAAATGAACAAAGTCACCCCTTTTCATTTTTATCTTGGCCTAGCTGGACCTTTTTGTGTAGCAGTATTTATTTTAGCCTCAACATTCAGTACATACCTATTTGCAACTCTTTTTTTTTTTTTTT
>NC_034595.1:101403589-101420459 GCF_900095145.1 Mus pahari | reverse complement strand
GTAGGTAGAACTCTTTGATTTCCAGACCAGTCTCCTAAAGCCTTGGTCCCTTTGTTACTACCCAGTGACGCCATCTCTTCTTCCTAGCTAGTGTGCTCTCGCTCTCTCTCTCTCTCTCTCTCTCTCTCTCTCTCTCTCTCTCTCTCTCTCTCTCTCAAAGATTTATGTAGACTTTTAAATTAATTTTATGTGTACTTGTGTTTTCCTTGGTGAGTTTGTGTGTCAAATGTGTGTACAGAGGATGTCATACATGGTTGTGAGCCACAATGTGGTTGCTGAGAAATGAATGTAGTCCCTGGTAAGCACAGCAAACTTTTTTCCCCCTTTTTTTGAGACAGGGTTTCTGTGTATAGCCTTGGCTGTCCTAGAACTCACTCTGTAGACCAGGCTGGCCTTGAATTCAGAAATTCACCTGCCTCTGCCTCCCAAGTGCTAGGATTAAAGGCGTGCGCCACCACACCTGGCCAAAGCAAGCATTCTTGACTGCTGAGCTATCTATTCCTTTATCTGGCATTTTTATACATCAGAAGATCATCTGCCCGGGAAATGTTGCTCCCCACAATAAACTGGATCCTCGAGGATGAAGAGCAGTCACCAAGTCAACCCTCCACAGGCCAATCTGACCCAGGTAATTCCTCAACTGAGGCTCTCCTTTAAGATGACTGAAGTCAAGCTTCAGTTAAGGCTGACCAGGCACAGGCCCATCTTCTATTTTAGGCTGTGTGTCTTTGTTGGTGAAGTACATCTCTTGTAGCCACACTGACCTTTGTTTAAGTAATTGTTCTGGGGCTAGAGAGAGGGCTCAGCCAAGTACTGACTGCTCTTCCACAAATCCTGAGTTCAATTCCCAGCAAGCACATGGTGGCTCACAACCATGTATAATGGGGATCCGATGCCCTCTCCTGGTGTGTCTGAAGACAGTGACAGTGTGCTCACACACATGAAATAAATAAATCATTGTTCTGTTGCGAGTGTGCACCTTACCAAGATGGCCACAACAGGGTGCTGTCCATTTCCCACCCTAGTCTCACCAGATCTTTGTCAGTATTTCTGGATTTCATTACATGAAGCGAACTGAACAAGTATCTAAGTTTCCAAACTGACTCTGGAAGGTTGACAAAGTCTGCATCAAGGAAATGCTCTCCCAGTCAGCTGACAGCACAGGCGGACGCCCCGGTCTGTCCTTCTCCCTCCTCTCTCTGCCCTCCTTTCCATACGAACAATGAGCTGCACTAACCACAAAGGCACAAGCTGACCCAGAAGCACTGAGTCACTGTTTGGCATCTTGCTAGCTTAAGCACAGTTGTGTAAATGCATAAGCACACACACGTGGGTGAGAAAGCAAGCAGGCATAAGTGACTGACTTACCTTGTCTCAGGGTTGTAGCCTAATATGTAGAAAAATGAGTCCACTCGGGCTTTAAACTCTCGAGCAGCAAATATGTCAGAAAAATGGGAGATGTTACACTTCCCTCTGTGGAAAAAAATAAAACATATTACTTTGCAACCCACAAAGGCACAGGGAGTGGGGTGGGGTGAGGGAAGTACATGATTAAATCTAGAATATCTAAAAAAATACAGTGTTCACGCTTCATTGGCAATTTTTGTTTTGTCTAATGCTTGCTTCAGTAAGCCCTGTAAGTACCGCAGAGGAGAATAGCAACATCTCTAGGTGTGACCATCAACAAAAGTAGATCCATGTCCAGGCACTAGAAACTCAAGGCAAATGATAGAAGTGGCATGCTGTTCAGTGTTCACACACACACACACACACACACACACACACACACACTCACTGCAGAGTTTGGACAAGACCATGTTCTATCTCCAAAGCAAGGTACTCCCAGTGTTTAGTGGGATGGATGAGAAGGGCTGAGTGTTAAATAGAAAACTGCCATCTTTTCCATCTGGTTGAAATATCTGGATTCAGAACTTTCTAGCATAGCATATAGTTACACTCCTAGCACCAGGGAGGCTGAGCCAGGAGGACTGCAAACACGATGTATATAGAGAAAAACTGTCCTTAAAAACCAGGAGGAAAGAATCAGTAATCCTTCAGTGGGGCGTGCAGAGATGGTGGTACGCTCTGGGCTACACTCTGAAGACAGTCCAGTAAGGTCACATGCTAAAGGACAAACAGTGAAGACAGAGCCTTCCATAACACAAGGGAGAGAGACAAATAAAAATCATGACCTAGAAACTGATTCCTTTAATGATCAACAACTGGGAAAGTCATCACATACCTGGAGAATATGCAAAGCAAAAGGAGTCACATGAGTGGGGAGCACAGGATTCACAGCAGCATGTCTGCAGAGAGCTGCTGATAGCCTTCCTCAATAACGAAGACAACAGAGGACCTCAAAAGAGAGTCGTTTCTATTTTAGGCCACCAGGTTAAAGTGGAGAATTGTTTTGAAAAATTTTCTCAGTTTCCAGCTGGAGTCTATGGGTATTTTCAGAATTCCATCTTGATGTTATGACTTGTGTACTTCAGGACGTGGCTGTGTGTAGTTTACACTGTGGTTTTTCTTGGTGTGACAATATACACAGAAATCAGCACAGTGCCCAGGACCAACACTCTTAACTCCAGGCAGTGCAGAAACCCTGCTTGCACCCAGATCCCTTATCATGACTGACTTAAATCCTTCTCTAGTCAACCAGGACAAAAGCCAGGACATTCTTTAGATTCGTTTTTTTTTGTTTATTTGTTGTTATAAGCTGGGAATTTCTTTCATTAAAAATGATTTTTAATTTAAGAAAAATTTTAATCATATATTTAGTGCAACTAATTTTTCTTTGATCATTTCCAAAATGTAGGCCAAGAATATATGGCATTTTTATTTTTACAAACTTCTTTTGTTTTAGCTTTACTTCCCCTTATATCAAAAGTTGTTTTAAGAGAAGTATTATATTTCTGAGTATAGAGGACTTGTATTCTTTTGTTTTTCAGGGTAAGCTACTAATTTATTGAAATGTAATCATATAGACATTTTTGTCTTATGATTTAAAATACAAGCAACTTTTAAGGGTGTGACAAAGTAAGGCTAGAGAGATGGCTCAGCGCTTAAGAATACTGGCTGATCTTCCAGAGTACCCTAGTTCAATTCCCAGCACCCAAATGACAGCTCATAACTGTCTGCAATTTCAATTTGAGAGGATCTTACACCCTTATACAGAAACAAAACACCAATGCACATAAAAGGAGCTATTTTTTTTTAAACAAAAAATAAGTGACAGAATACAGAAAAAAGGTTGTACACTATTACCCAGAGTTCAAAGTTTGACAAGTTTAATATCAGTGCTTAGGAAAGAATTAATGAAAGCTATGCAAAACAAAGTTCCAACCCCACTAAGCATATATAACTCACTATAAAACAAACAGAAAAATAGACTGTAGATAGAAAAGTCACCAAGCATGGCCTTTCTCAATCAGCTGATTAACACACTGCAATCACTTGGCTCATATCACAAGACTCTTATGGAAAAGCAACACTGGAACCAACAGTAAAACTTAGAATGAAGAGACCTTAACTGCTAGCAGGGCAAAAAGGTGCTAAACATTGTGTGGACCAAGACAAGAACAAGACAAGCTGTCCAACACACACTACCACATGTGGACAAAACAATAAGAATGGTCTAAGTCAGCAGGGCATGGTGGCGCAGAGGTAGATGGATTTTTGAGTTCGAGACCAGCCTGGTCTACAGAGTGAGTTCCAGGACAGCCAGGGCTACACAGAGAAACCCTGTCTAGAAAAACCAAAAAAAAAAAAAAAAAAAAAAAAAAGAATGTCCTAAGTCCAAAAAAGTGAAGCTTAAGCTGAAAAGAGACAGAACTCTGCAAATACATAAAGCTTCTTAAAGGATTCTCTACAGAGGTAATTAATCTGTTTTAACCCATAAATATAATGGCAGCTGCTCACAGCAAAACAAGGAGGTAAATTAATGCAGGATGAACCCGATGAAAATTGGAAGCTCTGAATAATTTGGTCAAGGGCCACCATGAACTTTAGAAATTTTACCCCTAAGCTACCTTTCTGAAATATGAATCCCTAGGTAAGACGGTAACATGTAGCCTGAACTACCTTACGATGGTTTTGGTTTTTTTCCCCCTTGTAACTACTAGAAATATGAAGCAGAGAGTGAGCAAGCTGAAACCCAGTCATCAAGTCAAGGGCCACCTGTGACCTCCCATACTGTCCTCCTGTCAGGACACTATTATTGTAGCTCACTCTCCCAGTCACAATTCTCAGTCACAGAGCAGCCACTCCAGACATCACGGACAAAGAGTCATTCTAAAGGAGAAAGCAACACAACGAGCCAACTGCAAGAGATGGGCATGTGGGCTCACTTGTGCCTGGACCTTTGCCAGACAGCTCCTAGGGCTAAGTTTAGCTCCCTGTACCAAAGACATGTGAATACCCAATCAAGCCACCTACTGGATGACAAGAAACAAAATCCATGGATAATGATTATCATCAGTACCACAAATAACTATTATAAGATTTCCTTTCTTGAACACTAATTTTTATAGACCTTACTGAAATTCAGTAACTGAAAAAGAAATTAGTAAGGCAACCAATGAGACCTCTGTGAGTGCTTTCCACATGCCTGCTGGGGTGGATGTTAGGCCAAAAGATGTATGTTCAAGTTATGACGCTGCTGCTAGGCCACATGACTCAGAGTAAGTGTCAAAAGAATGACTCAAAAATCAACAAATTTGATTCTGTCACAAAGCTATGTCGCAGCAGGATTCAGCTGAAGTCACCTTGTTTGAATCTGGCACTTTCCACTGTTACGTCACAATGTCAACCAAAAATGCTACCTAGGCAACAGCATAACACCAATCAAATGCCGGCTTCTGTGATGGCAGCGGTGAGGAGGGGTCATGAATTAAGGAAACTTGAAATTTACCAGAAAGGTAAAGATGGGGCTGGCTAAGGCCAAGGGTCCAAAGCAGGCCCCAGAGCAGTTACTTTGCTCAGCACACACTGCTCAATACAGCCCAGACGAGAATGAATGTCTTTTGGGTAAGGAAAAGCTAAGATGTCACAATTTACAAAGCAAAACCCACAGAGGAATTCTGTTTTCCTTTTGATTCACACTGACTAAAGGACAAAGCTCTCCTTCTCTTTTATAACCCAACTCTAGCACCAGCTTGAAAGAAAAATATAGACATCAGCGTCCTCACAAGTGAATGGGACGGCAGAGCCCAGTCAATGGCTGCGCGCCGCAGGACTCCATGTACCGGAGTCCTTTGATCTTTGAAAGAATGGTGCTGAGAGCCAAGACCATGAGCCTTTCGCTTTTCCTTTCTTTCCTCTGGTTTCTCCGTTATACTCATTTGATCCCCTTTCATGTGCCCATGAACTGGTTTACTTATGTCCCCTTCAGAATTGAATTTATCTATAGTAGCAGCACTGGTTTACATGTGAGAAAAAAGAAGTGCCCTTCCCTGTGGGTAAGCTATAAAAAGAGAAATGGACAGAACACGCTGAAGCCTCAACCATCACGTCTCACTCATCAAAAGTTTAAGCTAAAGGACCCTAACTCTGGAGAAGAAAAAAGGAATAAATGACGATTAATAGGGTTCTGCCACATCCTGTTTGATGGAAGGTAACCACAGAAACACTCCAAAACTTTCCGTGGTGAGATACTATTGCAGAGAGCAAGGTTAGAGCCACACACTGGGCATCAGATGCTGGCAAATGCCAGGGTTTCAACAAGATCGACCAGGCCAGACCACAGAGCAACACAGTGAGCACTTGTCATCCAGTCACCCGGTCACCCAGAAATACATCATTTAGGCCAAATAAAAGGAAATTGGAGAATTTTCCTCAATGAGAGGCTAGAACTACACTGAAAACATACACACAAGTAACAGTACATAGACAGACCAGGGTGGATGACCTGGAAACATACATACAAGTAACAGTACATACAAGTAACAATATACAGACAGACCGGGATGGACTTACATACTTAGGAATATATAACGTGCATCTTTATGTTACAATAATTAATGAAAAAAGGTCATGAATTTGAAAAAAGAGAAAGGAGAAAAATATCTTATGGGAGGGCTTGGAGGAAGGAAAGGGATGTGAGATAATACATTCAATCTCAAAAATAAATCATTTAAGAAAAAAATGGAGATGGTTTCGTACTAGACTTACTACTGTTTTTAATAACATTTTTTTAAAACAAATTCTTTTTAAAAGTATTTATTTATTTTATGTATAGGTATACTGTAGCTGTCTTCAGACACACCAAGAGAAAGCATCAGATCCCATTACAGATGGTTATGAACCACCATGTGATTGCTGGGAATTGAACTAAGGACCTCTAGAAAAGCAGTCAGTGCTCTTAACTGCTGAGCCATCTCTACAGCCCTTTGTACAACCTCTAAGATAATATAACAAAAGGATTAAGACACGACAGTCAGTAAAGATTCTAGTCAGATACCTGGGCCAGGGCAGTGGCTAACGCTTCTCATGCCCACAAGGAGCACTGCAAGCCTAGAGTGACCCAGAAGGAGCACTAAAAGTCTAGAGTGACCCAGAAGGAGCACTGCAGGTCTAAAGTGACCCAGAGGAGCACTACAAGTCTAAAGTGACCCAGAAAGAGCACTGCAAGTCTAGAGTGACTCAGAAGGAGCACTACAAGTCTAGAGTGACCCAGAAGAAGCAATGCAAGTCTAGAGTGACCCAGAAGGAGCACTGCAAGTCTAGAGTGACCCAGAAGGAGCACTGCAAGTCTACAGTGCTCCACATTTATCTGTGTCCAGCTACTACACAGTTCTTCTAAAAATGCTAAAAATTAGATGAGCATTATTATCAAATCTGAATAGCGTTAAAAATACCC
Organism: Mus pahari; assembly: GCF_900095145.1. NCBI lineage: Eukaryota > Metazoa > Chordata > Mammalia > Rodentia > Muridae > Mus > Mus pahari. The sequence continues at coordinate 101,413,603 of NC_034595.1, read as the reverse complement.
AAATATATTCATTTTAAGCAGTTCTGTCAAAACACACTGGACAACCAGTTACACCTTTCACTATTTCCTTAAGTAGAACTTGAAGTTCTTTAAAACCATGACCAACCAGTGAGAAGCTGGAAAGAACAGAAGGTCCATCAGGACAGCCACTAACTAGGCTAGCTGCTCTGCATTAACCACTTGTTTCATCACCCTAAGTCAACCCTCATTAACTGGCTTTGGTAGCATGTAGGCTTAATTAAAGCCTGGGAACCCACCTTCAAAAGGATAGACAAAAGCTTGTGGGAATTTGGGAAAAGCTTATAAAGCACCACAGACATTCTGGAAATGTTGTGAAAGCCCGGTAGACAGTCAACTCTAACACATCCATTCCTTCCTATGACAGAGCTTAGCACACCACAGACCAACAAGACATGGCCCCACTGCTAGTTTTTACATAGTACAAGAGAACAATTTTACATCTTTTTTTTTTTCCCCTTTTCTTCCGAGACAGGGTTTCTCTGTGTAGCCTGGCTGTCCTGGAACTCACTCTGTAGACCAGGTCGACCTCAAGCTCAGAAATCTGCCTGCCTCTGCCTCCCAAGTGCTAGAATTAAAGGCGTGAGCCACCACTGCCCGGCCAATTTTACATCTTTAAATAGTTAAAAAGAAAAAGAAAAAAAAAGGTAGGAAAAAAAACTCACTGAGAAGTGAAATTAAAATAAAACAATTCATTTCCATTTTTAAAAAGGCTCAACTGGACCTTAGCCAACTCATTTATTTATCTGTTATCTATGTATTTGCCCCACAATGACTATGATAAATGAACAGTTGAGACAAAGGCCATAATGGCATATAATCTGAGACCCAATGCTTACAAACACAGTCTTAAATAAATGCCCCAGCCTTCTGCCTAAAGTCACCGGATCCACTCTGTAGCTTTGCAAAGGAGACACTGGCTCTATCACTGAACATGCGACAGCATCTCACTAAGTAGTTAAGCTAAAGCCAGCAAGCTTAAATGGCTTTTATTATACTCAAATTCTGTCGAATGAAAGAAAGAAAGAAAAAAAAAAGGCAAGGAAGGAAGGAGGAAACTAGGGGTTTTGTTGTGATGTTGGCTACTGTGGATTTGAATAGGTTTGGCTCCAACAGCCTCGTGTCTTTGAACATTTGGCCCAGAGGGAGTGGCACTATAAGCAGGAATAGCCTTATTGGAGGAAGTGTGTTATTGGGGAAGTTGGGTTTGAGGTCTTATATATGTTCAAGCTACGTCCAGTATGATACACAGCCCTCTTTCTGCTGCCTTCAGATCAAGATGTAGAACTCTCAGCTCCTTCTCAAGCACCATGTCTGCCTGCATGCTACCGTGCTTCCTGCCATGATAATAATGGACTAAACCTCTGAAACTGTAGGTCAGCCCCAATTAAATGTTGCTTTAATCATGGTGTCTCTCACAGCAATAAAACCCAAACGCACAGCTACTAGACTTGTTATGTTATATCATGTAAGAGGCCCCAAACCAGTCAGACATGTAGACACAGCATGTGCAAGGCATGGATCCTGGCACATGTAGACACAGCATATGCAAAGGGACAGACCCTGCCCTGCTCTGGAGAGAGCACACAGGACAGAACAGAAGGGCACACCTACTTTTAATCGGATGCAAAGTCCCCTCCTGCCTCAGTCTGTATCTTCAATACATTCCACTACTCTTTAGCATGCTTTTTAGTACAAATGTTCAGACATAAGAAAACTGGAAGAGGAGGTATTAAAAACTAACTGCTGTGCTTTCTTAGGGTTTCTTATATTTAACATTTTCTTTATCTGTCCCTCCCCCCCCCCATCTTTTGTAGCACTTGGGCTTGATTTTTTACAAAGGTAACTGGAAAACTTCAGGGTATTTCACCCAAAAACTTTAGCAAAAAATACTCTGAAATATAGGAGAGGTAAAGTAGGGTTAGACAATCTCTGGAACTTCAATAACCTGAGGAAACAGAGGAGTGGTAGCTTGCCAAGACCATGAGTTGTCTGCTTGGCCACAATGATGACCACAGATCAGAGTAGAGTCACTCCTGCCCTCCAGACTCCCTCGGCCGCATTCTTACCTCAGGGCAGCAGCATGGTAGGTGTCAACATAATCAGAAATGAAGAGCTCCCGGTTCTTGATAACTGGATCTGTGATGACAAGCTCTCTTCCAGAGTCTACCAACAAAAGAAATTGGTTAATTAATTAAGAAGGTATTCAAATAGTTTCCCAAAACAAGGAGAAAATTTTTACAAAACTTTATCCTCAAGTTTACCTCCTACTAAAGACAAATAACACAGCCTGGTTATTATCAAAGTACATCCATCCGACAGGGAGGGGATGCGGAGCAGGAATGGCAGAGGAACATAAGTGCTCGCTCGGCTCTGATGGCTCAGACTGTTCACTACATCTTTCACCAAGTCCACTTGAGGGTCTCCGTGAGCACATAAGGAAGGAAGGAAGGAAGGAAGGAAGGAAGGAAGGAAGGAAGGAAGGAAGGAAAAGGAGGAGGAGGAGGAGGAGGAGGAGGAGGAGGAGAAGGAGAAGGAGGAGAAGGAGAAGGGAAGGAAGGGGAAGGAAGGGGAAGGAAGGGGAAGGAAGGGGAAGGAAGGGGAAGGAAGGGGAAGGAAAGGGAAGGAAAGGGAAGGAAAGGGAAGGAGGGGAAGGAAGGGAAGGAAGGGAAGAAGGAAGGGAAGGAAGGGAAGAAGGAAGGGAAGGAAGGGAAGAAGGAAAAAAAGAGAAGTCCATTGCCACATCCAGTAACCTGTTAAATTTTTTTTTTGTTTTTTAAGAAACAACTTCTTAGTTTTAATGTTTTATCATATGCGCATGTACATGTGTATATGCTTATATTCGGGTAAGCATATTCCACAGCAATGTGTATGGAGGTCAGAGGACAACTTGTGGGAGTCAGTTCTTTCTTTCCATCATGGGTTTGGAAACTGAACTTCAGTCGTCAGGCTTGAAAGCCAACAATTTAACCTATCCTAAGGTTGCTCTAGGCACCTCTCTAAATTCAACCTCTTTATGCAGAATGCCAGGACAAACCGCTTCACACAGCTCCAGAAGCATGAGGCTCCTCTCAAGAACCTATTTCCAAAAAAAAAAAAAAAAAAAAACCCAAAACAACAACAACAACAACAACAAAAAACAAAAAACCCACTACCATACATGTGCATAACTGTAGCACTCAGTACATTTCTATGGAGCTTCTGTGTCATAGGCCTGGAGCCAACAAGAGCACCATAAGAAAGGGAGGGGATCAGCCGCCAGAGGCCTCTGTCCTATTCTGAAAGGCAGCTACGAACCCACATTCCAAAGTGTTACATAGACAGAACATATGAGAACCCTCTCTGCCTGGGACATGGAGAAATTCAGTAAAACAAGCTCCTGGTAAAACAAGGAATACACCCTCACAAGGTTTTAAATACTGTCTATCACTAGGTCAAATACAGGAGCTTAAAGAATTATATTATTGCTATTTTTTTAAAAAAATTGCATTACCATGTGCTTAGAGGTTTTTTTTCCCCTCAATATTTTTGTTTTGGTATTTTCTTTTCTTTTTTTTTTTTTTTTTTGTTGTTTTTTTTTTTTTTTTTTTTTTTTTTTTTTTGGGGGGGGGGGTTCGAGACAGGGTTTCTCTGTATAGCCTTGGCTATCCTGGAACTCACTCTGTAGATCTCAAACTCAGAAGTCCGCCTGCCTCTGCCTCCCAAGAGTTGGGATTAAAGGCGTGCGCCACCACGTCCGGCGTTTTGGTATTTTCTTAAAGATTTAGAAATTATATATCTGTATGTATGTGTGTGTGTTGTGTGCACTGAGCATCCATGTAGGCTACAGTCATTGGATCCCCTGTAACTGCAGTTATAGGTTGCTGTGGGCTGACTGATGTGGGTGCTGGGAACTGAACATGGATCCTCTATAAGAGTAAAGGACTTTATCAATAAATGAGCTATGCATACCTCCAGGCCTCTCTTTTGCTGTTTGTTTTTAGGAAAAATGAAAAATAATGCAAAAGCAAGGGAGAGGGGATCCAGCAATGTTCTTTATTGCAAGTTCTTTTGAGAGAAATTATACCAGAAGTAATATCCATTTAACTGATGTTTTTAAAGAGAACCAAAGCTATGATTTACAAGTAAATCATCACAGGGGCATACGTACCATTTTCATTATGCCGATCCTGAACCAAATGCTGATAGACAGAATCTGGAACTTCAGACTGACGGTAGTACCATTTGACGTTCATGAGTAGATGGTCCCTCTTACTCTGAAAAGGAAAATCTAACAGCATTAGGAACAAGTTTCAGGTGTGTGCAAGTGCACATCATACCTACGACCAAAAGCCCTGTAACAGTGGACAGGCAGGCAGCAGGAAACAGGACTAACAGCAGAATCCCTGGCCCAAGGCACTGCAGCCCTCAGATCGGAACCTTGCTGGAACCCTGCCACTGCTGATCTCAGAGACAAGAGACCTAGATCTTAAAGCTTCTCAGTGTGACTAATTCATTGTTACATTTTCCCTTAGTGGCAATGTAGATCACTACATTAGAACGTACTTCTACCTCAATCCTTAACCATTTTGGTAAATAATAATAGCCAGAGCACATTACTGAGGTATATTAAGAGTAACAAGCTTGAAAGACCTTACCCTGAGACACCTGACAGTCTCTTCCCCTCCAAGGTTTGCCTGTCACAAACTGTCTCAAATTCTCCCTTCACTGTGGGCCACAGAACTGTATGGAAGTCACTGCTGCATGCTGAAATGACGAAGCGCACCACAGATAATAGGTGTTGATGATAATGTACACCCAACAATAGACCTGCCTCATTTATCTCTGATCCTGAGAACAGAACAGTTTATGCATTACCACTGGTAAAAAAAAAACAAAAACAAAAACAAAAACAAAAGCGAAGCTCCTCATGTCCATCATTGTCCTGGAAACGTCTGTACGAGAACTAAGCATATCATAGTTAGCTCTGTCTTCTGCTCAATCAGTAGCTAAGACAGTGGCCATTGCCTCTTCTGTTTGAAGGCTACATGGTACAGTCTGGAATCAACTACTTGTATGTTAGGTTGTGAGACAGCTCAACCCAGGGAGCCCTTCTGTTTCATGCTACCTGAGTTAATGTCCCTCTTGACAGCTTCTAACTTCGCAGAAGCTCAATGGCCACAAGTATAGCGGCCAAAGCTCAAAAAATGCCTCATATTTGTTAAGAAGACAGCTGAATTCTGAAGTACACCAGGGACCATCATTAATAAAGGAAGACATATCTTGGTTTACTGAAGGGACCAATCTAGTCTGCATTACAGGACCAGCAAGCGTAGGCAAAGAACCACCTTAAATGTCAACATAACTGAGAATGTAGAGTGCTGTCCCACAGTACATACCACACACCCCACGATTCTTTGCATCAACTATTAAACAAGCATGGCTACAGAAAAAGGGCATTGCCCATCGGCTCACATTAAACAGACCATGCACACAAATAGGCACTATGTATAGGCCTTGGGTTTTAGCATTCATATTTTTACACTTAAAAGTTTAAAGGAAAAAAATTAGTCTGTACTGTTTATTCTACAGAAGAAACATTGACGACAAACAGTATGAGAAGGTCACAGAAAAAGTGCTGAAGTCATTGTTCAAAGAAAGGAGGAGCCCCCTTCTGCAGGAGACCATGGGGGAAGACGGGAGGGGCTCTTTCTCAGCAAAAGTAGAGACCAGAGAGTCAGATGAAGTGGGTACCAGCATGCAGCACAGAACACTCCATGCTCATGATGAGAAGAAGTTGAACCCTAGCGGCTGCCTGACAACTGGACCTTGTTTGTTTGTAACTCACCTATGACCACAGACACAGGTCCTCACAGTAGGATGGAAAGGCATGGAAAGTGCAGCTGAAGCACCCAAAGAACAGACCACGTGACCACACCACACGCACCTCGCATAAGGCTTAATTTGCCCAGACCCAGGAGAAACACTTGTCCCATGTTATCCCACGGTGAGAAAATTAACAACATGACCGAGACAGTCACAAGCTCACCACCTTTGCAGCATTGACACATGCCTGATGACTCCGTCCCCTTGCAACTGTTAAATGCTGCACCTTCCCTACGTTACGGTAGGAAAAATGTCTTTAAGCATTGCTGACTATGTGTGTGTGTGGACAAAATGAAGTCAAAGTACTTGAAAAACAGAGACCTAAAAGATTTTTATCTGTTTTATTTAGGGTATAAGCACCAACAAAACAAAAAACAACAGCCAGAATGATCACATGAAAACTGGTCCAAGCACTGTGGAATAAAGGACACAGTTCACTAGACAACACAGGAAAGCCTGTCACCATGAACTCCCAAAGTCACAACCATGTATGTGTGACTCTGGTCACTTTCTAAGATTCTGAGGTTCTTTTTGTCCTGGAAAATGAGAATAATTTAAAGAACTTGTAAGACTGGAAAGAGAGCCTCTGAAAGCAGGTGACTGTTTAAGGAAAGGCCCATCATCTCTCAGGGACCTGTGTGGAGATAGTGGAGCCGTTCTCCCTGCAGATCCTGAGAGCTCTGTGTAAGGGGTGGCGCTGACCTCCGGCAGACCTTTACAGGCTCACTATGATGAGGACTTCCCAGAGCAGCTGGGAAGTCAGGTGACCAGCCGCTCCCTCAACCAGGCTCCAATATTTAAGCATCTACACATTTCTGCAACACTTGTAAGATTCGTGAAAACATGAACTCATCAGAAGACTTTTTGGATTCAATGACTGGCAGCTGTAAATTATTTTTCACTGAACCTGGCCAGAGATATTCTGGAAACCCGTTAGTTAGTTAGATGTGCTATTTCTACATTACTAGTTACCAACTGACACACACATGCCCACTGATTCCATGTAACAAAACAAAACACCTACTCTGGCTTGCTTATAAGTAGACCTGCAACTCTGAAAAAGCTGCTGGAGCACCTGATGCAGTCCTGCCCATTGGCCAGGGGGCGGCAGTATTGCATCAAAAACATAAATACTTCACAAAGACAGCAAAACAAAGGTAGAGTCAAATGAAAGAAAAAGTGAAGGGATGGAAGGTCGTCAATCGATCTCTAGGACCTCTCCCTCTGTTTATAACTATATTTCTCCCACAGACCAGGGCCACCACACAAGATGGAACTACAGTGTGTGTGTTCACTGGCTTTACTTAGTGTTACCATCCGAAGGGTTACATCTTCTCTGGAGGACACTGTCTGCTGCTGCAGCAGGAGCTCTCAGGACAAAGGCCACAGTACACTGTGGGCTGCTGGACATTAATTATGGGAAGGACTCCTCTGATTCCTATTCCTTTTAAGTTAACAACTTGCTCAAAATCACCAAAAATTAAAACCAAAAAATAAACTCAGGAATCATGTGGCTTACCACAAACTCCCTGGGTCTGAAGCCTTGTTATAATGCCCTAAGCTCCAACTCTGCAAATAACATGCAGCCTCAGCGTTCTGTGCCCTCCCTCGCAGGCTGGGAAACTGGGTCCATTCCTATGGAAGCTGTTACTATTCTGCAGAGGGAGAGAACTAGCCACAGGCTTTCCTTTTCTCAGACTCAAGGCTCTGGAGCTGTGGGCTTCATCATTTTAAGAACTCCAGGATGGGCTGGAGAGATGGCTCGGTGGTTAAGAGCACTGAGACTGCTCTTCCAGAGATCCTGAGTACAATTCCCAGCAACCACATGGTGGCTCACAACCATCTGTAATGGGACTGATGCCCTCTTGTGTGTCTGAAGACAGCTACAGTGTACTCATATACATAAATCTTATAATAATAATAATAATAATAATAATAATAATAATAATAATAATAATAATAATAATAATAAAATTATTCCAGGAGCAGATCAAGTATTTCTGACAGTGTGCTCACTATTTATTTACTATTGATACAACTGAACACAAATATACAACTGAACACAAACATAAATCTCACATAAATTTATCACCTTCACTAAATCCCGAACTAAGAAGAGACACTTCCAGGATGGAGGTACCCTGGGCAGTATTTCTGAAGGAAAAAAGAAACGGTAGGAAGTAAAGGCTTTCCCATTCACTATCTGAGATTCACACAAAAATGAAGGTCAGGAGGTCAGACACCACAGAGCTAAACAACCCACCAAAGAAAGGTATGGCTATTTGCTAGGGGAGGTTACACAAGAGCTGCTGGGTTGGGGGGGGGGGTGCCCACAGGCTAACATTGGGATTTACTGTTCTTCAACTTCTTGTCCTGTTTCCACTGCCAAGTGTGAGCCTGCAGTGCATGGCATGATGCTTGGCTGTGTTGTCCTTAATAGTAAAGACACACAGATAACATATATGCAAAGAGAGATTTGAAATGTGAGACAAACACAGCAAACTATGGCCATCCACCACTCACAGCATTCTTGACTGCCATGGTTAATACTCGGTAACTTGAGTGGCTAAAGGATAGACAGCAACGTACTTCTGCTGTGAGTGTCTGTACAGGTGCCTTTGGAGGCCAGTGAGTGAGTGACAGACCCCACCTTCACAATGGCGGTGTCAACCCATCAGCTTAAGGCCTGTACAAACTAAGTGCAAAGCAAAGGCAAATTCTGGAGCTGCGAGGGCGGTGACCTCAGCTCTACAGCATTAGCTTCTCTGACTCTGAAGTCCCCAGACCCACTGAGACATGCTACCAGCTTCCCCAGGTCTTCAGTGTGCAGGTGGCCCAAGGTAAAACCTCACTACTCCCATAATGCCGTTAGCCATCCCTATCACAGCCCGCCCTACCCCTTTCTCTCATTGGTTCTGTCTCTCTGGAAAATACTGACTAATGCACTAAATTAAACACAGGCTTTGAAAAAAGTCCAAACTTTGGGTTGTGAGACTCAATTTTACAGAATAGGCAACTAAAAAGTAATTCTCATATAATATTATGTTTACTTCAGGAGCTACAGTCATATCAGATAAACATATTCACAAATTTTCTATTTGATCCAAAGAATCTCTCTCATTACAGGGAGAGAAAATATTTTGTTCACAATCAGCTTAGTAAGAAACTGCTTTGTTTCCCTAAGTTTCTGCCAAAGCTTGACTATTTTAAGAACTTCTTTTATCAAAACTCAAGCTTCAGCAACCTTAAATTTGCCATCTTATTAATAACGGAATGGCAGTTGACAGTAATGGTGACACCCATGTGGAGGAACAGAGAGGGAAGTCACAGGATTCCCCAACACCAGCTACAGGATATGAGACAGAGGTCATATATTTGAACGTTTGGTTCCCAGTTGGTGGACGGTTTAGCAGGTATGGCCCTAGTCTCTGCCCCAATCTGATATAGTAGACAGCACCCTCTCAGCTACTGTCCAGTGCCATGCCCGCTATCATCGTGGACAAACCTCTGAAACTGTGAGTAAGCCCCCAATTCAATGTTCCCTTGCATGAAGTAGTCATGGTGTCTCTTTACAACAACAGAGCAGGGAAGACTCCTTGACCGCAGGGCAGTGAAACACTAGAAGGTATACAAGCTGAGTCTGACATCTCATCATCACAGGGTCACATGATTTTAAAAACTAAAATGACCAACTCACAGCTAAAGATGTATCTCAGAGACTACGCTTAAGTCTGATGGCAAAATATTCTGAAGGTTTGTATTGGCCAACACTAGTTTTATGTCCTCAAGTTTCTTAATCCCAGGGAATCAGTCTTTCTGATACAGGGTCTCTGGCTGGCCTGGAGCTCACTCTGTAGACCAGGCTGGCCTCAAACTCACAGAGATCCACCTCCCTCTGCCTCCTGAAGGCTGAAATTAAAAGTGCCACCATATCCAGGCATTGAGTAAAATCTTAAAAATTACTGAGGCCCTCCCCCTAATTTCATTTCATTTTTCTTTTCTTTTTTCTTCTTTCTCTTCTTCTTCTTTCTCCTCCTCCTCCTCCTCCTCCTCTTCCTCTTCCTCTTCCTCTTCCTCTTCCTCTTCCTCTTCCTCTTCCTCTTCTTCTTCTTCTTCTTCTTCTTCTTCTCT
>NC_034595.1:101372134-101403529 GCF_900095145.1 Mus pahari | reverse complement strand
TCTCTCTCTCTCTCTCTCTCTCTCTCTCTCTCTCTCTCTCTCTCTCTCAAATGTGTGTTGGTGTTTTGCCTGCATGTATGTCTGTGTAAGGGTATCATATTCTGGAGTTACGGACAGTTGTGAGCTGCCAGGTACTCTGGAAGCCACTGAGTCATCTCTCTAGTTCCCAGGGTTAATTTTTAAATTAACAGAGGCCAAGGGAATCAGATGCCTTTGTATCTGGAATGACATAAGTGGTAGCCAACTGCTATGGTGCTGGGAACTGAATTTAGGCCTGGGAGAGCAGGGTGTGCTTAACTACTGAGCAATCTTCCCAGTCCTGGTTTTGTTTATAGAGACAGGTTCTCACTATATAACTTTGGCTGTCCTGAAACTCCCTGGCCTCAAACTCAAAGGGATCCACTCGGCTCTACCTCCTGATCCCTGAGAGTAAAGGTGTGTGCCACCGAGATCAGCAAGACTATACTTTCAACAAACCAAATTCAGAAAATGAACAGTACTTTTAATTTCACTTTCTTCTGGAGCTGGAACTTTTGGCCCCCTGGCCTCAGCTTTTCTGATGCTGACTGGCCTAAAACATGTTGTTGTTTCTGCTCTCAGTATCATTTTTTGTGAGGCGCACTTGTGAGAGAATGTGCATGAAAAGGCACATGGAGCCTTGGTATCATGGAAATGAAGGACTGGCAGGCCCTGGGATTAAACCCAGCAAGCTGCTCGCTCTCCCAGATGAAGCAAAGGAGCTGCACAATGGTCCCTGCGCAACTCTGCAGTGCCAACAGTCACATCTACTTTAACAGAGCCTGGCAACGCTGCCCAGTTCCAAGAGATGAGCTTTCTGTTCTACTGCTTTCTGAATTGCGCTTCAAGATGGTAGGTCTGGTTAACACCAGAAAATAACTTTCAGAGAACAAACATTTGCATTTAAGACTTGCAGGGTTAGAAGCCACTGTTTTAAGTTAAAGTTTGCCCACATAATAACAGAAATCTAATTATAGCTAATGCTCCTAACTGGTCATAAATAATTCAAATAGCTGGTTAAGAAAGAAAATCAGTAGAAACACTAAAACATTACATTTCCCATTTTATGTAAATTAGTTTTTCTTGTTTTAGATGTCTTATTTTTTTCTTTTTCCTACTTACTCAAATGAAAACAAAGACTGTAGCCTCTAATACCTGTTGGTCTATTTATATAACTTTTCCATCGACACACACCGTTCTTCTAATACAAACATGCCCTGAAAGTTTATCGCACTCCACATGTCAGACAACAAAGGGTCACTGGCTGCTGCAGAGGAGAAATGGAAGCAGGAAATGAGAAGGCTTAGTTAATCCCTGGGAAATCTATTAGTGTATTCACTCAAGGGTAAGCAGAGCTGGGAAAATGTTCTTTTCTTTTCTTTTCTTTTCTTTTCTAAGTGTGGGGTGGGAATGGCAATGGAGAAATCGAAGAGTCACAAACATTTTAAAATAGGGATTTTTGTCAAAAAAACATCATGTTCCAGCACTAATGTCTTAGAATGATCCCCCCCCCTTTGGAATCCCTGTCCTCATTTTGAAAAACCAGTTTTAATTTTAGGTTATTCTTTAATTATTGAGATATAATTTACATAAACTAAAATTACTTGTAATGCTGAATAAGTTTGAGTCGTGTACCAAATTTGTGTTATCAGCCCAGACATAAGATGGGGACCACTTCCATTACCACAAAACCACAACTCAGAGCCACCACAGCTGAGACAGCTGGCACTCGAGCTTACTACAAAGTGATGTCCTGATCCCCACTCTCCCACACACTCTCCATTTCTAGGGCAAACCACTCTATGGAGTTGCTGTGCAGCCATCTCCACCAGGAACAACTTCAGACAAACCAAATTCCAGGTAAAGGTCAAACCAACTGTCAGGTAAAAATATCTCTAGAAACTTCCAGAGCAGATTACTTACAGCAATAAGCGAAAACAACTGGCAAAAATAAGTGTTAATTCATTTTAAGGCATTCTTTCATCAAACCAAATAATCAGCATTTAATGAGCACCTGCTAGGTACTGAGTGCTCTAGAAAAGATCAGTGACAACAGCTGGGGATGGGGATATCCAGAGAGCCTGCAAAGCTTTCATTCCCCAGGAGGCAGGCCCTAATTCAGATAACCACTAAGTGCAGGGGGATCAAACAAAAAAGTCAGGAGCAATGAAGCCTGCCATTTAGTAAGCACAGGATGCCAGGCAAACAACACTTACCTACATTGCTGTTTATTTACATTTCTTTGGATATTATATTCCTTAAAATTAGTAGTCTGCTCAACAGTTTCTGAGGACGGAAAGAAAAGGCTGGACAGATAGCTTTGGCTGCTTCATAAGTGGAGAGGGGCAGAGGACGTAACCATAGTGACCAAGCATTTAAACCTGATGCCTCGGCCCTGCAGCCAAGAACAAGATCATAAATGAATTAAAATATGAGATTGTTTCCTCTTCATTTCTTTTTTTGTAACACAACTGCATAGGTTTCAAGCAAGAATTCTGTAGATGGCAATATCATAACCAAATGTCAAAGGGCTGGATATACCTGTCACACAAAGCTCTCTACCTATAAGAAGACTGAAGAACACCAAATCCAGCTGCCTTATTTGCTCAGCTTAGGCTCAGCTTGTTCAAGAAACCTCTCAAAGGTTCCATCCGTCCTTGAAACTATGACGTAACACACTCATTGTGGTAAGTATCCCATATGAACATGAAAAGAACATGCATTTGAGCAGCTGTTAGAAATATGACCCTTGACTGCACACACCTTTAATCGAAGCACACAGGAGGCAGAAGCAGGGGGATCTCTGCAAGTTTGAGGCCAGCCTGGTCTACAAAGGGAGTTCCAGGACAGCCAGGATCTGTTACAGAGAGAAAGCCTGTCTCGAAAAACAAAACAAAACAGAAAGGAACAAAGAAAAAAAAATGACACTTTGCAAATGACAAGTAGTCAAATTAAACTACTGTTCAATATTCTGTGGCTACTATCCAACAGCTTGTATTATCACTGATATGCTAATCTGAATGCCCACTACTGCAGGAGAGATACTGGAATCTTTAATATTGTCTAAATATTCATCAACAGTAGAATTAGGACAAATTGCAATATATCCTTATGATGAGATATTGTACAACAAGGAAAGAAAATCAACATACAACGTGGATGAACTTTACAAAGACATACAAGCAAGCACGCAATTCTCCTAGCAGATGCTGTTCCAAGTGTGCAGTGCTAGTCTGCAAAGAACGAAGAGAGACAAGCCCAAGGGAAGTAGTAAGTGGTCAAAGGAAAGACCACACTGGAAAGACAAAGTGAGGAGGAGGAGGAGGAGGAGGAGGAGGAGGGGGAGGGGGAGGGGGAGGAGGAAGAGGAGGAAGAGGAAGAAAAGGAAACAACATGCACAGAAAACTGAGAAAGTGCAGCCTTCAAAAGCCCCAGAGTTATGACAATTAGAAAAAGAATGTTCAAGTAAGAGGAAGAAAACCCTTTCTCTACAAAGATACAAGAACTGAGGGAACGTATATGAACACTAAAGATTATACAGCAATAATGCATCAGTGATGACTTTGAAATCTACTCATTTGTATGTTATATAACAAGGTATTTTTATTTGTGCATGTGAGGAAAACCCCTTGCTACTTGAGAATCATAAGGCATCATGTGGCAACTTTTCCTCAAATAATTAAGAAGATAAGTGGTTTTTGTGTTGGACTTGCAACCCTTGTGCAAATTGGTGTTAGTCAGATAAAGGACTGGGGAAATGAATTCTAATGTTATGAAGATAGACAAACAGACACTGATTATTAAAACCCATTTTTAAAACAGTCCCACATAAGAATGGGTAGATAAGTGATGTCTAGGGGCTAGGGATGTAGCTTCGTGGTAAAGTGGTGTATAATTGTAACGATAAATGCATGCATGATAAAGATAGCTCAACTACTTAGCACAAGCTGTCAAGATTATTGGGAAGTCCTGAGAAACAGTAAAGCTCTATTCATAATTCACACTCGATTCCAAAGTTATTCTGATGCTCTTCTGACATCCACGGGAAGCTACACAACCTTGATATTATCCCCACCCCAACCCCAGTAAAATTAAGCCTTTTAAAAGTGAAACCCTGAGAAAACATAAATAAAACATAAGCCAACAGAGATGATGCTGTTCAGGTTGGCAAAGTTGCCAGATGAGATCATGCTAGAAAAGCAGACTCACCATGCACAGAGGCACACACCGTGCACAGAGCCTTGTGGAGGAAACCCATGTAACAATGATCAAAATAACAATTACACTCATCAGCTGTTTCTAACAGTATCACTCATAGCAACTTATTCTAAAAGTATTTTAAAATATATTTCATTTTATGTATATGAGTGTTTACCTGTGTGTGTGTGTGTGTGTGTGTGTGTGTGTGTGTGTGTGTGTGTGTCTCATCCGTGTGCAGGGCCCAGAGGCCAGAAGGCGATGCCAGATCCCCTGGAACTGGAGTTACAGGTTGACTGTGAGTCACCTGACGTGAGTGCTGGAAACTGAGTCCAGGTCCTCTCTGCAAGAACAGTGAGTGTTCTTAATGGTTGACCCAGCTTTCCTGTCCCTCTAAAAATATTTTTTGCACATATACAAAATAACTACAAAAATCTGGTAGCTAGGGCTGGAGAGATGGCTCAATGGTTAAGAGCACAGACTGCTCTTCCAGAGGTCCTGAGTTCAATTCCAAGCAACCACATGGTGGCTCACAACCATCTGTAATGGGATCTGATGCACTCCTCTGGTGTGTCTGAAGACAGCTGCAATGTACTTATATATAATAAATAAATTTTTAAAAAATCTGATATCTATAGCTATTTGAGGTCATCCCTGGCTACTCTCCCTGAAACACGAGACTGGGCCTCAGAAAGAAGTGAAAGCTGGAGGACAACCACCCCAGTATCGACTGACAGGTACTGATCAAACTATAAAAATCTAAATAATAAAATCATACAGATGTGTATTTTCTAAAATGGGAAATGAGGCAAGGGCAGCGGTAGATGCCGCCAATATTCCTAGCATTAAGAAGGCAGAGGCAAAGTCAGCCTAATCTACATAGTGAGCTACAGGCCAGCCAGAGTGCAGTGCAGTGCCTTGCAGTGGAAAAAGGAAAGGAAAGGAAAAGGGAAAGGAGAAAGGAGAAAAGGGGAAAAGGGGGGAAAGGGGAAAGAGGGAAAAGGGGAAGAAAGGGGGAAAGGGGGAGGAAAGGGGGGAAGGGGAAGAAAGAAAAGGGAAAAAGGGGAAGGGGTGAATCCGAGAGGAAAAAATTTCTGTGGATCAGGAAACTAGTTGTGGAATGGTGTGCCTATCTTATGGATTCTTTGTTCATTTACACACATGCACTGAAACACACAGAAACCTATTCACAATTACCTATATGAGGAAAGGTGTTAAGAAATAAGAATTTGGGCTGGAGAGATGGCTCAGCGGTTAAGAGCACCGACTGCTTTTCCAGAGGTCCTGAGTTCAACTCCTAGCAACCACATGGTGGCTCACAACCATCTGTAATGAGATCTGACATCCTCTTCTGGTGTGTCTGAAGAGAGCAATGGTATACTCATATACATTAAATAAATAAATAAATAAATCTTGGGAGGGAGGGAGGGAGGGAGGGAGGGAGGGAGGGAGGGAAGGAGGGAAGGAGGGAAGGAAGGAAGGAAGGAAGGAAGGAAGGAAGGAAGGAAGGAAGGAAGGAAGGAAGGATGGATGGATGGATGGATGGATGGATGGATGGATGGATATGGGCAAGTAGAGCCCCTAGAATAGGATACTGATGTCGGACTACCTTTTAGTAATTTTAGCATGTATACAGGTTATCTCTGTTGAAAACTAACTGGAATTTTTGCTGTGCATGTATGCATCTACTTGTGCCATGGCACAATACGGTGTGCCAAAAGACAACTTGTGGGAGTCGGTGCTGTCCTCCCAAGAGAGTCCTGCAGACTGAACTCAGGTCATCATGTTTTATCCTGAGTGCTTTTACCTGCTGAGTCATCTCACTGGCTGTCAAAATTAACTTTTAAAAAACAAAACAAAACAAAACAAAACAAAACAAAACAAAACAAAACAAAACAAAACAAAACAGGCTGTTTAGCTTCAGCCACAGGCCTTTGTTTTCTCTTTCCCTCTTACCAGGGTATGTTTCTGCTACTTCTTTCAATCTAGCTGTCCATTCAGTCAGTGGCAGACAATTTCTAGCAGTCCCTTATGCCATTAGCGCATAAAACTGAATATGAGTACGGGTCCTCAGAACCCATGTGAAGGGTCCCATTTCGTAGTATGTGCCTACTACGCCAGTGATGGAGAAGCAACGACAGGAGTATCCCAGAGAATGGCCTATCAGCCAGTCTCCCAGAACTACTGAGATAAGCGGCAGGCTAAAGACACCCAACGTGGACCTCTGGTCTCCAGGCCATGCACCTGCACACCACTGTGAAAGTGTCTAAAGTTAGAACACACCTTCTGCTGCTTGTACAAGAAAGATGCTCTCACCCTGTCCCCACCCATGGCCTCTCACTTTTCACAGAGCACCTCATCTCTAAAAGGCTCCCAACTCTATGAATGTAAAGAGCACAGCAGCTTTAAGGATGGGATTAGAGAGTCTCTCACAGAGTAAGGTATATTACTCAAAGCTACCTTAGAAAACAAGCTTTGAAAAGAAATCCAAGTTGTCTGAGCCTGTTCCCACTGTCCCTTCCAGGCAGGCTGTGTGCACACTCAGGGACTGGGAGGTCATTAATAAGGTGTAACTGACACCTCCTTGAAAGCCAGCCAGGAGCACGGTTTTTACTGTACCATTTTCTGTCTGTGTTTGCTACCTCCACAAACTCCTCTTTGATTACAGATTACATCTTTCCAAGAGGACTATGTTGCAGCAAACTGCTGACAAAGGACTGACGGCTGTCCTCTTCACGTCAGCCTGTTTAGCACTTCTATGCCTGTCCTGTCCTTATAAATCACATGCTCACTGTCATGCACAATAACCAGTTACCTAACAGCTAAGGGTATTATCACAAATGGATTGAACTAATCTTTGAATATATGCTCCAAAAATTAAATTTCTTTATAGTTTTCTACATTTATACCCAAAGGCAGGCAACACAGACACTGAATGCCATCCACAGGGACCTCACGAATGCCATGAAATGTCACTTACACTACTGAGTTCACATCCAATTACTGAACACAAGCAGCCAGACTATCTATCACTTACATTAAAACAAGCAGAACGCAGCAGCAAGGCGGTTGGAAGCCATCACATGGTTTAAATGGATTTCTCACCTTTCAAATATCAAGGGGTTCTCTCTCCCAGAACAGCTCACCACAGGGTTGGCCTTTTAACAAAGAGAGCTTCCCAAGTTGAAAGAACATTCAGCAGATAGGACACACAGCAAAGCCCAGTTCAAAGCAAGAGACATCTGCCCCTTGTGTTAAAATACAAAACAGTAAAGGATCTTTTATATTAAAAATAATAAATACACGTAAAAGGAGAGTTTTTTCCAAGAAGTCAAGTATCAGCCCTGAAAAAGTCCCTGCCCACAATTTAAAAAGTGCCCACAATTTAAAGGAATAGTCTAGAATCTATCCATTTCCTAGTTCTTGAGAACAAAGAAACCTATCTTAGGCCCCTTGCTTGGAGCCCCAATCAAAGCACCATGAAGCACAGAGCTGCTACTCATGCATGACCAGGATTAGAACCTGAAGCAGCCCCGGAGCTGCACAACGCATAGCCGCAGTGTCCACCTACTAGTGTCTCACACGGATCCCAGACACAGGTCAAGACCATTACCCTGACCTTCTGTGTCCTTCTTTTCCCAAAAGAAAGCACTAAGAGCCAGCTCTGGTAATTAATACACATAACAGTCACGGCTAACATGGTAAGCTCTCATATTCTATAAAGTAAGGGGAGAAACAACCAGGAGAGAAGGTCAGGAAGTCACTGTCTAGCCCCAGTGTCCATGTCAAAAGAAAGCTGTCAGATTCTACGTGGCAGTGAGAAATTGTTGGACACACAGTAAACAGTGCCCAAGAAAATGGGATCTCATGCCACAGAAGAGGTCAGCAGCTGGCAGCTGGCTGCATTTCAAATCAAGCTCTAAAAAGGAGGCTCCTAGTTTCTTTTTGTCTGTCCTGAGGAATACACTATACAATGTCTACACAGTTGGAGGCTTCTAATTCGGGGTCTTTATGATGCAGCATTGTCCTTCAGTCTGAATCATAAGAGGGCCCTGTCCCTCAAAGAAGCCCAAGACCCAGAGGGTGACAGAACCTTTTTGGTTCCAGCTTTTCCTAGTGTCAAAACAAAGTCTTGCCTTGGTAAGTTAATAGTATTTTGTATGGTATTGCCTATATTAGAAAGTATCATGTCCTAGTATTATAATACTTGGTACATTTACATAAAACAAATAAGATTTATCCAACAAATACACCTTAAATTATTGTGGTATTTACAATGGACTATCACATATTTGAAAACTGAAATTTCAAGCTCTAATTGTTTGATGGAATATTACATCAGATGAATATATTTAAGAGAAAGAAAAATATGTTTCCTCAAATATCCACTGGCACAATTACTCCCTTGGCTCAATGTAAATTTCCCTAGAAAGTTATCCTACTTAAGCCTTGCTGTTTTGGATACTCTGTAACAATCAGGAAACTTAAAACTTTACATAAACCTGCTGCCACTGGACACTAGTCCCATAACCAGTCTTATACTACCCTGGGCCTAAAGAGATGACTCAGCAGTTAAGAACACTGACAGCTCTTCCACACATCCTGAGTTCAAGTCCCAGCAATCACATGATGGCTCACAACCATGTGTAATGGGATCCGATGCCCTCCTCTGGTGTGTCTGAAGACAGTACAGTGTACTCACATACATACGATAAATAAATAAGTCTTTGGAGAAAGGGAGGGAGGGAGGGAGGGAGGACTGGAAAGAAGGCCCCCTGTATGAACCCAAATCTGACAGAAAGCAGCATGTGCTATCTTGCTATCTGACTTGGTATGAGCTGGGCTATTATATGGGGAAACTCAAGGAGTAAAGGAGAGCTGGTGCACGGATAAAATATTCCTTTGTGTGACTCTGCCTTGTGTTTCGTACCTAGTTCTCCTCTTACGGCTTTATGCTCAAATGCTGGCAGCCATGAGAGGTAGTTTATAAGATTTAGGAATTAGTATCTGTGGTCCTGCGGGTAAATAAAAAGGCATTTCGATAAAAACTAATACACCAGGTATACTGAGAGGATGGCTCCAGGGACAGCATAGTTTGTAGACATTCCTCACATAAGAACAGATCAACAGTACGTCAGAATAAACGCCTGCTGACGGCACAACTGAATGAACTCAAATGTTTCCATGAGCTCTGCACATAAGCAAGGACGGGATAAACTCCCATCAACTATCATGCCTGGGAGGAAATGAAAACCAGCACTGGGCAATGTGACAGTTAAGGAAGAAGATCCCAACAGGCAAAGAAGTGTAACTATGTGTTGAAGGGAGGGAAGGTTGGCCCAGGCAGACAGGTTAGAGGAAGTAAGGCTAAATAAAAGAGCAGAAAGAATCTGGTCCATTATGACTCTAACAGCAGCCTGTAGCACACCCCTGTCAGCACAAGGCCCCACTGCAAGGGAAAAGCTGTAAGTAATAGAAAGAAATTTCAACAACAGGAAAAACAGAATTTAAAAAAAGGCCCCAGTAAAAGTCAAGGATGAAAGAACTGGAAATCAGTCAAGACAGCACTTTTGTTATTGCTGTTTTGTGGTTTGATGGAGATGGCGGTTTTAGTTTTGAGGCAAAGGTTTTTCTGTGTACTCCTTCCTGGCTGTCCTTGAACTCACTCTGCACACCAGGCTGACCTCAAATTCAGAAAATCTTCCAGCCTCTGCCTCTGCCTCTCTCGCTCTCTCGCTCTTTCTGCCTCTGCGATTAAAGGAGTGTGCTACAACTTCCCAGCTTTCTTTGTTTTATGCAACAATACATCAACTAAGGAAAGTTCTGAAATTAAAAGGAAACAATATTACTCAACCACATTGGTCAAAAAATTTAGGAAGATTAAATTCACTAAAAAAGGAGCAAGAGAAATCTGATGTTACAGGGCAGAGCTTTGTAAGCTCAGCTACAGGGGAGGCAGAGGATAAAGATAAAGTACAGGCTAACCTGGGGTGCACAGCGCGACTGTTTCCCAAAATAACCTAAAATCAGTAACTAAAATAAAAAGTAGAATACCTGTGCTGCTGAAGAAAGCAAAAAGAAATGTATGTGCATGCAGACATTCTAAGAGAAACAAACTGTAATACACAATTTCAAAACAAACATATTGTCAAATAGATGGCTCAAAGAGTAAAGAGTCTACATCAGAAATAAAGCAAAAAAAGCAAGAAAAAAAAAAATCACCTAGAAATGAAAACGCCAGAAACACGAACCGAATAAACAGAAGATGAAAAAGGCTGAAGAGGAAAGGAAGGTTCGCTGACCTCTGTTATGCTGTTCTCTGGCTCTCATCTGCGTGCCTTGGCACAGGATCACATGCACAAACACACACAAACAATAGTAACAAATTTTGTTACTAATATAGGACACAAAGCAGTCAGATATGATGGTGTAATCCTATAACTCTAGCGTTGAGGATAATAAAGGGATTTCAGGCCGGGCTTGGTGGCGCACGCCTTTAATCCCAGCACTTGGGAGGCAGAGGCAGGCGGATTTCTGAGTTCGAGGCCAGCCTGGTCTACAAAGTGAGTTAGAGGGCAGCCAAGACTATACAGAGAAACCCTGTCTCGAAAAACCAAAAAGAAAAGGGGGGGGGGGATTTCAGTTGGACACAATCTTTACACTGTACCATCCCCATCAAAATGCTATGGTGAATGTTGAGGACTTTTGCATCACTATAATCCCTGTATGGTCAGGAAGATCAGAAGCTCATGATCATTCTCAAATTCTCTCTATCAGACCTGAGGGGAAATCATGCATCATGAAGTATAAGAAAACGAAATCATCACTGGACTTTGACAGTAGTGTTCTACATCCACAGTTTGTAGGGTCAGGTGTGCACCGCCACAACTGGCTGAACCTCTTATTTTACACCTCTAAGATTTGTGAGTACTAGTACCAGTATTAGTAATTATTACTCTATAATATTCTGTAGGAAATGAGATAAAGACAATCATTATAACATGTTCTAACTCTGACACCAGTGTCCTGGGAACCAAGAGAACACCGGTGGACCCCAGCTGAAGTAGGTACAAGCTCTGCCTATCACCTTTGACTGGAGTGAGGAGTACAGTATCACCAGGACTACAGTGCAGTGCACATACTAGTTTGCCCTTGAAGTTACAGATGCATGCTCACACCATTTAGTATAAATCAAAAGGCCTTAAAATTTAAAAAAAAAAAAAATCCAACAGCAATAAAACACAAACTGGATAATGCTTTTGAAATATCATTTCCCAGTAAAAAGAAACTAGAAAATTTCGTGGAAGGGTAGTTTTTGGTTCTACAGTAGGCATGTGCAAGGATGGAATACCTTCACATACAGTCAAGAAAAACTATCCAACTCCAAGGTCAAATAAAAAAAGAATCAGGAACTAACCCCAAGAAGGACCCATTAACTATGGGTCAATCTGGCTTCTCTAAAGATTAATTATTACAAGTTTTAACAGAAATCCGCCAATTCAGAGTACTAAGGTAGGCAGCATTTGGAAAGCAGATAATAAAGGGAAGAGACAGTCTTCACACAGGCTGGGCCTGGGTTAAGCAGCAGGAACACTGACTGCCACAGAGTCTCTCCAGTGAGACTAACACAGACTCTTGCAACTCTGTAACTTCTAAGAATTCAGTGGACAGAAATACAGTAAAATCAGATATTATGTGGCTCCTGATGAACATACAGTGTAGAAATGAGGACCTGTGAATGAGATCAGCTACATAGGCTCACAGGTCTGAATGCTTGGTCACCAGAGTGGCACTGTAAGAAGTGTGGCCTTGTTGGAGGAGGTGACACTCACCTCTCCCTGCTGCCTATGAACACAGATGCAGACTCTCAGCCACCTCGCCAGCACCATGTCCACCAAGACCACAACTGAGCAAACCTCTGAAACTGGAAGCCAGCCAATTAAATGGCTTTTCCTTTACAAGAGTTGACGTGGTCATGGTATCTCTTCACAGCAATAGAACACTGACTAAGACAACAAACTATAATTCTGCTTTGATAGATCAAATCTAAGACTATCTTACAATTGGATCTAGCTACCAGCATACAGGAAGTGCAGAGGACAGAGGCGCCATGCAAACAGTAAAACTCAGGTGGCCAAACCCCTTGGTTATCGATAACAAGGAAGGGAAAGACTTGACAGATTATATGTAACAGACTTGGACGACTTACCATTGACTAAGAAAACCTGTTGCCTAGAAAGCTACACTCAAAAATGAGACATAAAAAAATGACTAGATTATACCGGGGTGTCGGTTAACTGTAGGGAAAGAAAGGACTGTTACCACAAGGGAACAGGCAGCCAGTAAAGGCCTGGGAGACCATTGATTCATGAACTACACAAATGATCTATCTGTGTGTTTGCAGCTCTGTGAGCAAAAAGAGATTTAGAAAATACAAAAAGATAAACAGAAGCAAGCACTGACCCTACACTTCACCTGAGCTCTGCTTCTGAGAAGCATCAGCTAAAGCTCTGCTAGCCAGAGAATGCAGGAAAAGGGGTGGACACCTACATCAACAGTTCCACCAGGGCAAAGGCAAGCTTCCCGCCTTAGGCAGATTTCAGCTGGAGACCAGATGCCAGAGGTTCTATGTGAAGCAGATAGAAGATACCCGTGCTAACTAACGTCAATATTCCACAACTGTGCAGTTCAGCACTAGACCTACCCTTGCTTCAATGTGGTTTTGTTTTTATTTTAGAGACATTATCTCACAATGTAGCCTAGGCTGGCACTGAACTCTTGGTCCTCCTACTCCATCTCCTGAGGGCTGGAGGTTCAAGCATGAGCCACTATACCCAGTACCACTTCATTCCCATGAGCTTGTCTTTAAAATCACCACCAACGATTTCCACCCTATATACATTTCATCCAAGATCACAAGAGGATCATCTTAGTTTCAAATCTCTTTAAAGTCATCTTTTCACATACTACCTGCATGAAAATAACTCATGTTAGCTCATGAGAATAAACTGTAATGAAGCTCAAAATTTTTAGTTCTAAGTCATTAAAATAAACATATATAAAATCTGTTGAAAATGTTCATTTCTGGGCTGGAGAGATGGCTCAGCAGTTAAAGAGTACTGACTGTTCTTCCAGAAATCCTGAGTTCAATTCCCAGCAACCACATGGTAGCTTACAACCATCTGTAATGGGATCTGATGCCCTCTTCTGGTGTGTCTGAAGACAGCAACAGTGTACTCACATACATTAAATAATTCTAAAAAAAAAAAAAGAAAAGAAAAGGCCTATTTCTATAAACTATACCACAGTCTCTTACATAACTCTAGTCTGCTCTTAGCACTTTCTATATGGTTTTCACGTGAAACAAACCTCTAATAACAGGAACAGCTATAACTCCCAGAGCCATTACTATTTGGGTGGAGGTTCATGTTTAGGGATCTGGTTCTGAATGCTGCAATCAAAGTGCCAGTTCCCTACACAGCTAAAAGCGCCTTTTCCCCAGTAACAGAGCTCCTATAGTCCTGGGGAAAAGCCAAACTCAACATTCAAGCAGCCCAGTGTTGGTCAGGCTATCAAAAAGCTCTGACCTGTGTCTCCCTGCCTGTGGACAGCCAGTGACTATGAGTCCACTGCAGAGCCATGTGTTTACAAAGTACAATTAAAACACTGCAGGAGTATCAAACGGCTTTAACAGTTTCTATCAGTTACTCTCCATCTCTGCATTTATCTCACAGTGGATTGGTGATGGTGCAATCTCTGTGCCACAGCTGAGGCAGAGCAGCCTCAAGGATTGGGTATGCTGCATCTATAGTCTCAGTAGCCATTTGCAGCCACAATGAGACCTCCTCACTGAAGACCAGAGTAGGGAGCAGGAGCCTCTGCCATGGAGGCACACCTCATCTTATAGAACGACAGACAACAACACTAAAAACCACATGCTTACATTATTTGTCACTGTGAAGTTTCCAAAACACAGCATCACAGAGCTTTCTTTTCACAAGAGAATAATCCTGAGAAGTAAGCAGGGTGAGTGGTATCTCCATTTGACAGCTATGAAAACCAATTCCCCAACAGATGAAACAGCTTGTCTCAGTAGCACAGCTAACCGTTTAGAATTAGAAAAAAAGAAGCCAGCTGGGTTCCCCTTTTCCATGAACAATCTAGTTCTCAGTGAACTGAAATTACCTCATCACAATCATATATAAAACACAATGTAAGCTAGAGATGGGAACTCATAATGACATGAGTCTATACACCACTGGGTAGAAAGATCAACAGAACACCACAGTCAGCTGGGGAAGCCAAACTGACATTGAATGGCTACACTGGGAGTTGACCACTTTTTATAAGGCCAGCAAGCATTTTTAAAAAGGAAATGGGAAGACAGAAACTGCAGGTGATTTTTTTTCTTTTTATTTGTTTTCTAGATGGGGCCTCATATTACCCAGGCTGGCCTCAAATCCCTGGGCTCTGATCCTCTTGCCAAGCCTCTCTAGAAGCTGGGAATAGAGTGGCAATGCGGCACACGGGGTTTAGGCTCAAAACACCGTAGCCAGCAATGCAGTAACTGAATTAAAAATGAGTAACACTGAGAACAAAACCCCCCAAAATCTGAACTACTACCCTGGTTCTAGATAAATCTGTCAAGTTGTAGTATTTCTTAAAAACTGGAAAATTGTGTCATGGCTGATTATAATCTATTGTGTTTCAATATAAACAAGAGATTTCTAAATAAATAAATGAAATTAATAAATCCCAAGGACCACCATTGATTAGATTACTGAACATTCTTTAGTAGTAAATACTTAATGGCATAAAGTCATCCTCACTTCCCAGAGAAACAAAGACATATTATTAAATAACAGTCTAGTTAAAAAGAAAAGTCATCTACAATGGTGAACTACTTTAAGCAATCTCCCTCACCTAAATGGGTGTCAGATGTTACATGTGACAAAAAGGACTAAAGTGTTTCTCAAATCAGTTATTGTTTGCTAGATTCTGGATTAAACAGAAAAGTCCTCTTTTCATTACATAAATATTTCCACTACAATAAATACTTTGTTAGAACATTAAAAAACAAGGGAAATTACCTTTATTAACATATTACACTTTGCATATTAAACCTTTCATATTTCTCTATTTTTAAGCTAATTAACAAGAAAAAAAGCTGACAGCACACACTAAACTCCTCCAAGCAATAAAAGCTATTGTTTCAAAAACTCTCCCAGGGTCGCTGACAATGGCTTCTTGCAAGGATCATCTCACTTATCTGCTTTACTTCATAAAGTAATCAAAAGGAAAAGGGTTAGAGACGGAGACATGAGTGTAGGTGTAGGTACAGACGTAAGAACTCACCAGCTCTGAACAACATAGGAAAGAATCATATCACTTCTCCACTAACTGTGCAAACCACAACCCAACCCTTACAGCAGCATGAGCAATAGAAATAGCAATGAGGCAGGAGGAAAACTCCAGGAATCATCAAGTTTCTATTAGCTCAGTGCCCTGTAGACAAGGGTCCCAGCTCCTCCTGGGCATCTGCCAATATTCCCAGTACTTTCTGGACAAAGACACACAGGTGAGCATGAGTGTAGGGAACATCTGACAAAAGCGAACAGCTACCACAGGAAGACAAAACAAAACGTTTACTATCTGGCCCTTAGAGCACAAACCTGCCAGGCCCGTGTATAGAAAGCATCTGTCTGTCCTAGAAAGAAGCCTCAGTGGTTTAGAGCACTGGCTTCTCTTATAGGGAACTGGGTTCGGGTCCTAAGACCTTTTACTGTGGCTTACAACCTTATCTAACTTCAGTTGCAGGGAATCCAACGCTCAGAAACATACGGTACACAGATGGAACACAGAGACAAATCAATCATGTATATAAAATAATGACTTAAAAAAAAAAGTTAAAGCAGGCTAAGTAAAACACTACACGAGTTTAGCCCCAGCATTGGTAAAGTGACTTGGGATTGTAAGTTCAAAGATAGCCTGTGTTATATTGTGAAATTTTGATTCCAAAAAAGGAGAAAGAGGGGCTAGAAAGATAGCAGCCTTTAGGACCACTGGCTGTTCTTACAAAGCATCCAGGTTCAATTCCCAACATTCACATGATGGCTCATAACCATCTTTAACTCCAGTTTCTCTGACTTCTCTGACCAGGCACTCACATGGTACATAAGCATACATGCAAGCAAAAACATAAATACTTTTAAAATCTTTAAAAAT
Source organism: Mus pahari (assembly GCF_900095145.1). Lineage (NCBI taxonomy): Eukaryota > Metazoa > Chordata > Mammalia > Rodentia > Muridae > Mus > Mus pahari. The sequence continues at coordinate 101,387,089 of NC_034595.1, read as the reverse complement.
CTTCAAGGAGAGAGGATAAAGCACCCATCAACAGGTAATGTAATCATTCCTGGACAACTACACAAAACATGGTAGCTCTCTCTAGAGGGGCAGGAGGCACCTGCATGTAGGAATACAGCTTCACTTCTGTAGACTGAAGACTGGCCTAGAAAAAAACTGACCCGGTACAAAAGATCCTCAGTCAGTATGTCAGATACAAGTCAATATGACAAAACCTAGAGACCTGCACTGGCCTGTCCCTCTCTTTGAGGGAACCAGAAGGACTCATGATGTAGCTGGTTCAGCCATAGAGTAGAGCACTTGCCTAGCTCACACAGGATCCTGGGGTCAGTCCCCAGGAAGAAACCCAATGGGAGTAAGGAAAGGAATTCCCCTTAGAGAGATGAATCCAAGTGACACACCATGGAAGCAGTGCAGACACTCAATGCTGGCAGTGCTCAAATGCACTCAGAACCACAGCGGAAACTGCAGCCTCAGCAGCCAAACAGCCCACAAGCATTACTGGATAAGGCATGAGTCCCTAAAGGGGAGAGTGAACTGTGGTTTACCTTCTACTACTCCTGGCAGTAATTCATGATGAGGTACACTTTTAATCTGACAGTGCAATTCTGAAAAACAATTGTTTACTTTTTAAAAACTTGTTTACGCAGGTCTCTGACATAACTCAAAAAGAAGTCAATGAAATGAAAAATATCCCAGGTCCTCTTCTATAAAACTCAACTTCTTGCTCTGACACCATGAAGGGAATCCTATTTCCTTAGGAGCGAGCAGAGGAAGTGCCACTTCATCCAAGTAGTAAATAGAACCACCGAGTGCCTTGTTCTCAGTCCTGTAAATGTGAGTGGGTGATGTGTCTACCCAGTTAAAATAATATGCTTATAAGAACTCCAACTGCCATTAGAACAGTCTAACAAAGCAGGTTGAATATTTTAAATGTGCACTCTCAATTACTAAGATAAGATGTACAGGAGGAGTCAGTCTGCTGCATTCCTCTACCACGACAATCACATGCACTGGCTCCACCAACCAAAACATATCCACATTCTAAAGCCAGGCTGGCAGAGAAAACAACTAACTGGCAATGGGGGTGGACTGTGTGGACAGACAGCATACAAGAGACAACAAGACACTATTCTACCCACCATGGCAATAGACAGACCCAACGGGCATCCCCAACCTTCCAGTGTGAGGCAGCATAGGACACTGCCTGGGTATGAGTCTGGCAAGGTTACAAGTTACACTGTTCTCATAAAGCCAACTAAGGTCATCTTGTCCAGGAAAGTCTCAGATCCCCACACACCATGGCCTCCCTGCGGTGCTGCACATTCCAGACAAGATGCTGTGCACACAGGCCACTGCCACTGCTCTGGACACGCACATTTCAATGCTTTCTTTCTCTTTCTGCTTTTCCTTGTGAGTCTACTTCCCACTCAAAGAGCTCCTAAGTACAGCAGAGAAAAGACTTTAAACTCTGAGCAGTTATTGCTTTTTGCTGTCTGCACTGACCTTGGCCTTTCGTCCTGTTTCTGCTGGAAATGTCTCTAACTCAGCATTGCCCTTGGAGGGTTAAAACAAAAAATACCTTCCCTTGGCAACAATGCTACCTCCACCAAAAACTATGACCATTATAACACTACCAATTTTGAAACATTGAAGCCATTTTATCTTCCTTTACAGAGAAAGGATTCTAAGTTCTCCCAGTAGATGCAGTGGCCAAGCACACTTGAGCAGGCTTCTGCTCTCCAGAAGCCCCTGGCTTCTTACTTATTACAGCATTCCTCTTTAGTCCCAAGGCCAGGCCTTGAACTTAAAGTCTTTCTCCTTAGCCTTTAAGGAGCTGATAACACAAGCCTGTACCACCCGATCTAGCCAGCCTGGCTTTCTACTTAATTTACATCATGAGGCAAGAATGTATAGCTTAAACGGTACTGCAGGGTAATGAAATATGTCCAATGTGTGTGGTGCTTGCAAAGGGTATCACTGAAATGATTTGTCAGCTAGGCATCAAGAGCTGAAAAGAACAGAAAACAAAGATAAGCAAGGGGTGGAGGGTAGTTAAGGAATACACAAAGACATTTAGACAAAAGAAAATCACAAATCTGTTCAAGAGCATAGTGAAGTGGAAGGGAATTATCAAAAGGGATTCTCTAGCTGACTTTAATACAAAGCGCCTCAAAAATCTCCCTATCCCATGGACAAATCACCAGCCCAGGCAAATCCCAGGAAATGAAACGCTAGGAGGGTGCCCTTAATAACAGCACAGCCAGGGGTGGGCATTGATTTTTGTTCTCAGCAGAAGAGGGATGTTTTATCTTCAGCCTCACAGCTCAGTGAAAACATCAAGAATTTAAGCACAGCACCTTCCTGACACACGATTTCTCAAAAACAGTAGCCTAGAATTCTCTGCCATTTTTCATCCCTCTCTATAGACTCCTTGGCCTCCTGCATTGTGTCTTCTTACTTGAGCCACTGTAACCATAATGCTGTTTCAATTTCTACAGATTAAATAGGTCTGTCAAGGATCACTGTTTCCTATTTCTCTTATGAATGTTTTAATTTCACACTGGATACTTTGTACATTCCCAGCTATTTGTTAGGGTCTGCTTAACAGTGCCAGTTAAGGCTGACCTCAATGGAAACAACAGTTACAGTACCATATAAAACACAAGCCCCAAACCTTACTCAATTATGTAAAACAAAACAAAGCACTGTTTTTATTGTACCTTGTGAGTGGAACAGACACTCAACTCAATCTCTCAGCAACCAAAATTATAAATATAAAGTGCAAGCAAGCTTCTCCCAACCCAGCTAAGGAGACAGTATGAAGCAACCAAGTCACCTCTTGTCAGGGACAACCAATGCTCAATATTTGGGGTGGGACGAAGGAACTGCTGTCACTATAAAGTGAATCTTAAATTATAATTATTCAACAAATTAATATTTTGGAGTGATCAATTCAACAAAGTTCAGAGCTATTAAGAATTTGATTATGCCGGGTGTGGTGGCGCAAGCCTTTAATCCCAGCACTCAGGAGGCAGAGGCAGGTGAATTTCTGAGTTCGAGGCCAGCCTGGTCTACAAAGTGAGTTCCAGGACAGCCAGGGCTACACAGAGAAACCCTGTCTCGGAAGAAGAAAAAAAAAAAATAAGAAGAATTTGATTATAAACTGGACACTGGGGGTACACACCTTTAATCTTAGCACTCAGGAGGCAGAGGCAGGTGGATTTCTGAGTTCAAGGCCACCCTGCTTTATAAATCAAGTTCCAGGACAGCCAGTGCTCCACAGAGAAACCCTGTCTTGAAAACAAAATAAACAAATAAACAAACAAACAGGTGATTATAGCTTGGCATATTGGCACACACCTTTTATTCCCAGCACTCAGGAGGCAGGCAGAGGCAGATGGATCTCTGAGTTTGAGGCCAGCCTGGTTTATAGAGTGAGTTCTTGGACAGCCAGAGCAACATAGTGAGACCTTGTCTTAATTAAAGAAAGAAAGAAACATACAGGAATCTGACTATAAATAAGCCTTACACAGCTGAGCTTGGTGGTGCAAGCTTTTGATCCCAGCATTTGGGTTGGGAGGCAGAGGCAGCAGATCTCTGTGAGTTTGAGGCCAGCCTGGTTTATAGAGTGAGTTCTTGGACAGCCAGAGCAACATAGTGAGACCTTGTCTTAATTAAAGAAAGAAAGAAACATACAGGAATCTGACTATAAATAAGCCTTACACAGCTGAGCTTGGTGGTGCAAGCTTTTGATCCCAGCATTTGGGTTGGGAGGCAGAGGCAGCAGATCTCTGTGAGTTTGAGGCCAGCCTGGTTTATGCAGTGAGTTCTAAGACAGCCGGAGAGAGACAACTTCACCAAAAAGGGGTGAGGGGTGTGAGGGGTGTGAGGGGAGGTTGGAGAATAAAGCTTACACACAATAGCAGTCAAACGTTAGCTAGAGCAGCTGACCATGCAGCAGCACACTGTGCCAGGCAAAGGCTAAATCACTTCATACAAGTGAACACAGTCACAGTGGTAAAAATAAAGAGCAACAGAACCCATCATCTAAACAGTATCGTTTGCGCATGACATGGACAATGCTCCCAACAGCTTGAGCTAAAAGCCATCCATTTTATCACAGGTAACTATTTACTTCAGAAATAAATATCAGCCATCCTAACTGAATTAATGTTGGTACTGAGGGTTCTTTTAATTTTGAAGTTTGATTTGAAATTAACTTATAAATTGCCCTTCACAACTGTGTGAGAGATGTAAGCACAAAGATTACACTTACTTAAAATGTTGGGGAAGTCAGTAGAAGCAAACCAGCAATTCTTGTGGCAGGACTGGGACAGACTTAGAACCAGGGCCTGACCTGTTGGGCAAGCACCCTATTACAGAATGTATACCCACAGCCCTCTCGGAACAATGGTTTTCTCCTATCTGTGATATGCTCGTGGTCGTACTTCACCCAGTCAGCTGGTTATCAACCCACATTCCCAGAATCTTTTGGGGTGCTCTTGGGAAAGATAGTGATCCCTGAGGCTGACTCTAGGACTACTGAATTCACCACCATCATCACCATCATTACCACCATCATTGCTGCTGCTGTTGCAGTTTCACAAGTGAACAAACTGAAGCTCAAAGAAATTAAGTCATGTGATTACAGAACAAAGCACTACCAGCAAGACTGAGTCAATACTACAGTAACAAGAGTGAAAGGTATGATTTAACTGCTATGGGGGAATCATTTCAAATGAAAACCACAAGCCCCACCCCATGGCTCCCACCAGAGAGCACTAAGATGCAGCAACTGAGCAGAGGACAAGGCACGGATGGCAAGCAGGACTGAAGAAGGATTCTGAGGGAAGATCATCCCCCGAAGAGAAAGAGGGGCCCAGAACCCAGCACAGCAAGGTAAGAAAGGAAAAGATGAGGTCAAAGAGGCTCTTTTCTGCATTTCACAAAACTGCAAACAGAGCTTACCATCTATAAACTTGCAAGAAAACATATTACAGAGCTGTGGAGAAAAAGCATTCCAGGTTCAAAAACCTGAAAACATACAACTCTCCCCCCACTGTCCAGAATCCCATTTCCTGTGTTGTTGTTTTTTGTTGTTTGTTTGTTTTGTTTGAGACAAGATTTCTCTGTGTAGCCCTGGCTGTTCTAGAACTACCTCTGTAGACCAGGCTGGTATGAGATCTGCCTGCCTTTGCCTCTGGGAGTGCTGGGATTAAAGGCGTGTATCACCACCACCACCACCACCACCACCACCACCACCACCACCACCCCACAAGAAACACCATTTCTATGAAGCACAGCTCTAAAAAATGCTTCCAGAAATCCTACTGAACTCATTAAACAAAAATTTTAAGAAGAGTTTTTGTCACCTATACAGCTTATAGTCTTTGTAACAATCAATCAACAGAAAGCTGTCCCGAGAAATCTCCCTTATGATTTCCACAGGCCTTCTTTAAACAGTCTCTAAACAGTCAAGTAAAATCTATTTCCATTGCTTTGAAAATGGCAAAACAATTTCCCAGTTTACTTTAAACATGTAACGAAAATAAAGGATTAAAGTAGACTGATCCATATTGCTAACAACAAGAAGTTAATCTAAGAAATCAGCACTATATTTAACTATTTCCAGGCTGAGCAGGCTGTAACACGCCTGAGAAGAACTAGTGCTAGAGACAATGACCCAGACGACATAGCATTGACAGAACCACCAAAGGTCAGACAGCAAGCAGAACATTGTTGGTTCTTGGACTGGAGAGGTGGCACAGGGTTAAAAGAGCTTGTTCTTAAAAAAAGACTGGAGTTCAGGTCCCAGCACCCATAGTAGGCATATCATCTATAACTCAACCTTCAGAGCCCCTGACACCCTCTGTGCACATGTATATACTCATGCATATACACACAAATAAAAATAATATGTAACCTTAAAAAAAAAAAAATTGTGAGCTTGGCATGTTGGTATGTGTGCCTCTAGTAAAGCTAACTGGGAGGCTGAGGAAGGAGGGTGACCTGAGCTCAGGAGGTAAACAACAACAGCCTGGGCAATCCAATGAGACCTAGTCCCAACAACAACAACAACAACAACAACAACAACAACAACAACAACAAAATAATAATAATAATAATAATAATAATAATAATAATAATAATAATAATAAATTGTGTATAGGAGCATATGAACACCCGTAACCGTTAATGCTGATTGTCTATCTGAAGGATCTAGCATCACCTAGGACATATGACTTGGGATGTCTGCGAGAGATTATCTAGATCAGGCTAACTAAAATGAGAAGGTGACCCTGAATGTGGGAACAGCGTACCATGGACCCCAGGCCCAGATCGCAGAAACGGGAAGCTGGCTGGGCATGGTATTTACTACTCACTGCTCTTGACCATGGATGCTAGGAAGCCAGATGCCTCAAGCTCCTGTCCTCATGACTTTCCAACTACAGTGAACAACACTCATGTGAGCCTTCCGTACAATGCTTTATTTGGAGTGTTTTCTCACAGCAACAGATACAGTAGCATGTCTTTCAGAACATCCCTAAGAGGTCAAGGAAAGTAGCACGGGGTTAGTGGAAAGACAACAACCTAACACAAAGGAGCTGTGCTGTGGCCTGAGCGGCCCCTCACTGAACAGGGGAGGCATCAGCTTCTTGCTGCATATGCAGAGAAAGCTAAACTACAGTGCAATGAATGTTATTCTATAAAACTAAATAACAAAATAGACTGTTAGCAAAGACGTCTGGTACATCATGAGAAGGAACATTAACGTCTTTGTCCTCAACTCTGTGATCAATTTTCTCTCTTAGCAGCTCTCTCATTACACTATACTAGATCTGTGTGCCTGCAAAATTTATGGGGGCTCCACATGAGGACGGGGGTTCTGCCAACTGGATCCAGCAAGAATGACTCTGGCAGCACAAAACACCATTAAAGAACAATCAATACAATTAGCCTTATGCAGCAGCATCTGACTAAGGAAGACTGATCATCATGTTATTGACTCTTGTCCAATCTACCCTGATAAAGCCATCCAAGGACTCCACTAATAATGAATGTACTGAAATCCTCAGTGGATGCAGAGAAACGTCAACACTGATCATCACTAAGGCCAAGATGAAAGTTTACTAAAGCTCAGTGTTCAGTACCCCCTGACGAGCAGCACAGTAAATAAGAGTGTCTAAGCTAGCACCACACTGACCACAATAAATACACAAACCAGCCTAAAGATATGCCACTATTTCTCAGATATACAAAAGAACAATATGTCTAAGACTGAAGTTTCACAGGTAAGCAGTCAGAACACCATTAATTTTCTTCCCTTAAGATGTAAATTCTCTGGCTCTGAGAATTTTACCCACTATAGCAGGTCCTACTTTCTACTGTGAGTGCTTATTATCACAAGAAATCTAAGGCTTCCATATGAATCCTTTTTGGTGGGTCTGATTCCTAGTGATTTCTGCAAGCATCCCTAGCAGTGTTGCTTTAAGCATTCCTCCTGGTTCTGTTACACTCGAGAGGTGGGGACGGAGGAGTGTTAAACAAGTCTTACTCTATGGCCTCACTCAAAACCATCCAGCTTCAGCATTCCCATACTGAGACCTCAAGCATGCATGGTCACGCCCAGCTTATTATACCAGCAATCTCTATAGACATGTCCTTCATTGTACACAAGGAAGACAGCCCTATCCCCCAAGCTAGACTCCCTTTTATATACTGCATATCCTTACCAAGTCAATCTTTTGAAACAATGGCTCCTAAGAGCTCAGCTGGATTTGTTTCTAAGCCTTCAGAAGAAAAGTTCTCTCCTGACCAAGCCATCAAAATCTTACCTAGTGCAGCCTCTAATCTTCTGAGATCTCAACCCTATTTCACACCTTTATCTCTACCCCAGCATCATTTACATGTGCTCTTTGTGATACCCTGCATCTTCTCACAGCACATTCATGACACTGATTTTAGGATGCATGCACATTGTGTCTACCTGTATCATGTTGACATGTCAAAAGTGTACAGCTCCTGGATTATAATCCTCCTTACAAAACATGCACGAATGCTATAAGCTGCACAGAGAACTCTTTTCTTAGTGACAGGACAGAAGCCCTGTACTGCACCTAAATAACTGATCATATATTGACAGTACCTGGTACTGCCCATGTATATGTGACATGACTACCCTCCTGCACTATTTTCTAGTTTAGTCTAATTGGGCTTCTTTAGTGATAGACTTGGGTACTCAAGTCAAAACAATAAACACCTGTCTTCTAGAAAAGTTATTATTAAAGTCCTCCAAAAGGGAAGAGAAAGGAAACCAAGTGTGCACACTGTCCGCAAAAGGGAACCTCCTGGGCACCACCACTGCATCCTGCTGCATCTCATGCATCTACTCTGCTCATCCAGTCAAAGAGGTATAGCCAGGAGAGGGAGAGCCATTCGCAGCCCCAGCCACTCAAGGGCTTTTTGACTTGTACTAAAGAAAAAGCCTCACTGTTTGTGAACAGCCTTCTACAATGTGCCCCTGAAGAGGGCAGTGGCCATAAAGTTTAGATCTGTGGGCCTGGAGTCCCAAATGAGCCTTGGGAAAGACACATTCCACGCTTGGACTTAAACTTACCCCCTTTTCCCCCATCTCAGTTGCCAACATCCATACTCGCTGCTGATTGCCAGCTCCTGCTCCTTGCAGCAGCCCAGCATGCTCTCTGCTGGTGCCAAAATACCCTCCACCAAACCCCACTAACTTCTGGAACTGTCCTAGAGGGGTAAGGCAAGTCCCGTATTGTGCTTCCTCTGTGCGTGTACTTATTACTCATTTAACAACACATAGCATACAGCACACTTTGAAAGGGGCTCTGGGAAGGGAGGTAATATCCTATTTTATACCCTATGGGATATAAAATACTGATAAGCTTTTAAAAACGGGATTCTCCTTACCCCTACAGGCCCTCTCCCGGCTTCAGAAAGGTGCTGTGGTGGCTGTGATGCCACCGGCAGAGAGCATGCTGGGGGGTCACACAAAGCAGGAGCTGGAGATCTGCAACAGGCCTGGGAGTTGTGGACCTAAAAGAGAAAACAGTTTTAAGTTAAGGTGCCCAACACCTCCATCCTGGTTACTAGGGGCACTCAGCACACAAGCAGGTGTCTGCAAAGATCCGTAAAGAGCAGAAAGCCACGGAAAATTTGTTACCGAAGTGGAGTTAACCTTCCACATTAGTTAAAATTGCTTTTTTATTTCAGTGCCAACACCGGTATGGCCCTTCTGGTTCTGTATTTTAACCCGGGTCCATCTTAAGAGTATGGTGTGTGCCCCTCAGAATAACCAAGACGTAAAACCATGCCAAAGCATAGTACAGTGGCATGCTTGGCTCATCATAAAAGCAACATTCCAAGGTATCAGATACACAGGGGAGAACCGTGAGCAGACAGACACACTGAGCTTTCAGAAGAGCTTCTGTGGAGAGCTGCTGGAAGCATGAGGTGTGCACTTACTAGTTGTTAGGGTGGCCAGAGAAGTCCTGCCACCTCCTGGAAGTTCCTTGTCTAATTCTGTCAAGCTGAAGGATAGACAACAGCTTAAAACAGAAAGGAAAACAGAGTGTATTGAAAGGAGTTTTAGTTTCTTCAAAATGTCCCAAAGGGGAGACTTGACTAACAGGCAATCCCTATCAAGTTCAATAAAGCCATTTCTTCCAGTAACAACAAAAAATCAGCTTAGCAGCCACATGGTGGTGGCATGCCTTTAATCCCAATATTTGGGAGACAGATGCAGGTGGATCTCTGTGAGTTTGAGGTCAGCCTGGTCTACATATTCAAGTTCCAGGACAGTCGAGGTTAAACAGAGAAACTCTGTCTCAATACCACCCCCCACAAATCAGCTTAGCATGTACTAGAAATATTTTTAAAAAGAAACACTAAAAACACTCAAAGCAGCAGAAAGATAAAGAGCAACTTCTGAAAGCCAGTACCGTCCCTTAAGCACAGGAGACTCCTCAGACAGCACCACGCTACACCCTTCAAATAGTCAAGCACAGGTAGCATATAAAAGCCCAACGTCTCCAACTTCATGTGGTGCTAAATGGTCTTGTAAAAAAATTCCACAAGATTCACATACTTGTAAGAACCTGTCGTATACAGTAATTTAAGAAGTAATCAAGCAAGCTTTACTATTACATCATTGTTAGTGCCTTGCTACATGTAGTCTTGGGTTTCTTTTTTGTTTGTTTTGTTTTTGTTTTTTAACCCATTCTCGGTGGAATCTCTCCTTCCACACCTTAATAGATGGCATTAGGAGCCATAACCTCCATGACTATAGGGCACAGTAAAGTCCAAGTAGAACATGTGGCTGTGTATAATTCAGTCCGGTATATAGTGCAGTCAGCATTTTTTCACAATAAACAAAAAATAAAACAGAATATCTAGTTAAATCTCTTCTTTCAGGAATTCAATTAACCAGAAATCAAATTCAAACATCAAATACTCCATTCAAATTATGAGTTTCAACTTTTAAAAACCTTCCAGAGAAATTCTCAACACTTTGCATTATTTGTTATAAATATATAAACAGTTTAAGCAATTATAACATTCTAAGCATGTAAGGAAAGCCAGTCTTTTAAAGACAAATTATTGTTCATATAACTCAGAAAACACAGATGATATCTGAGCCTCTCTAGTTTTCTCAGTCATTTTTTTCCTACACCATGAGGTGATTATTAATACAAATATCAAAATATACATACAAATTGTAAATTTCGTTATAAGGAATCATGTTTGAACAAGGCTTCAGCAATACTCTTATACAGTAGACTTCTCGAAATATCATTGCCTTGAACCTTATAAACTCCTTGAGAACAACTAGAATATGCAGTTTTCCACACTGAAAATTTTCACGTAGATAACACGTTCAGTAAATTATATTTAGAAGTATTTTAAAGAAATACACACAATTAAGCAAAACTTCAATTACTTCTTGAGAGTCCTAAAATCCAACTAAATTTAGGAAAAAATGAATTCTCCAGCTTCGAAGTAATTATGTACCATTAAAGCTTCAGCTCCAAATAGCCTATCCTGCCCATTGTTGGCAGTGAAAACAGCCGTCTGGGATGAGGGAATGGTGCGAGCCTGAGACTTACTCCCAAAGCTTCAGTCTACTTAGGTAGATACTTCTCTGTCCGTTTCTAAATTGACATCCACACTCCAGCCAACAGGCTCTAAGTTCACCCAACTCCACACAGGAGAATTTCATTCCAGCTCACATCTCTTGACTACAAATTACATGTGCTAAGACTACACCCCTTTATAACTTGGTAGTAGTATATAATCATAAGCCCCAACTCTAAGAACCTTTTAATAAATTTAAAAAACAAGGACAGGTATCATTAAAAAAAAAAAAAAAAAAAAAAAGGGTATGGCCTCTAGAAGAAGAGTTTGGCACCAATTAATTTTCTTTACATTTCTTTACCTATGTACAAGTACTACACAACAATTTTTTTTAAACAAATAAGGAAAACTAATCACAACATAAGGAGAAAAATAATATCAGAAACACCAACATTTGAGGGGGCAGACCCTATCCTAGATAACTTGTATTCTTGATTTTTCCATTTAAATATGACCTACTTGCAAGGTCACAAGCAAGGTATATATCCATCCCAACTAAGATCACTAAAGGTAGCAACTAGTGGAACAGACATGAGAATCAGAAAACATGAAGTCAAAATTCAAAATAGCAACCTACTCAGTCTACCAACATTCATCTCAGCCCCAGACAAACATACCCCAATTTTTGAATTACACAAGCTCGAGTTGATAAAGATTTCTGGTCCCACCCCATCTCACTGGGAAAAAAAAAAAAAAAAAAAAAAAAAAAGCTCTAATTTGATACTGACCTACCACTAAAATGAGTAACCAATCAAACAGCCCAGTAAGATCAAGCAGCTGTATACAGTACATAAGTCTGATAATTCAGTGATATGTAGAACCTTGGCCCTTGGCTGATAAATTCTCTGCAGCTCTCTTCTGCTGTACTGTCATGAGACTGGGGAATAAAAGACTATGGGCAACAATAAATTTTTGGAGTGGCTTCTGGGTACTAGAGCTCAAAGAGAAATTTCAACCCTGCCCCCTAAGCAGCTCAGATATAACAAGGAAATACACAGCAGGGTGTGAAATGATCTAAGGAACTAGCAGCTTGAAGTCTTTGCTTGTTCCATAGTCAGAGCCATGAGAATGGCTGCTGTCAGGCCACTCAACAAACAAGTCACTGGAATACTGTTAATGATGTTAAGGCATATTTAGACAAGGTTTAATCTTAAAAATGAGTTTTCCAGTTTTATAATGAATCAATGTAACCTAAAGTACTCTCCACAAAAATTATAAATTCTTCCGGAAACTTCATTTGGGTATAAATAATCCTACAATTACCCAATCTTGGGAAACCCACACCACACTTTTTTCTAAACTCACACAGCATTCCCATCAGAGCATCTCTGAGTACTACTCTAGGTATAAACAAACAACTGGTAGTCTGTGCAACAGGAAATCTTGGTACCGAATGATGAGTCAAAACACACTTCAGCAATGCACTGCTGACTTTCTCAGAATCCACAATTATTTCTAGGTAGAAATTATTTCACTCACACTTAAGACTTGAGATTATAGAATATTAATATTTTTACTAAAAACAAGCGTTCCTTTCATAACAAAAAAGTTATGTCTTCCTCTCTATCAATCTTATCTGGTGTTTTCCAAAAGTGGCTGATGATTAATAACACTAAAACTTCTACAATTAGAACATAAGGTTGCTGAAGGAAGAAACAATATTTTGTACTTCTTCAGTGCCTTTGGTTGAGCTCAACAAAGAACACAGAACAAGTTCTCACCAAATGCTAGTAGAAGGGCTGATCGTGAATGTTCCCAACTTCATTTTGGGTTAAAGTACACTTTGATGATCAAGAATAAAACCATCAAAGTAGACCACATAAAGTGACCTTGGAAACCTCTGGAAGGGCAACAGAAGAGTTGAGGATGTTATTCCAGGTCTTTTTGGTCTATTCAATCTAGCCCAAGTGGACCAATTATCTAGAACCTAGTGGAAAGGAGCGAGTCTTGGGAGGACATGGAGAAAGCAAGCGGCTGCACTAGCATCCTCTGGCCTTCTGCTCTCTCATCTGCTCATGCAGGCTGGCTTGCCCATGCTGACTCCAACTTTGCTATCATAAATGCAATTCCTGATTCACCCTTTCAGCTCTGCCCTCTGTTGACTAGCATAGCACTTCAGTTTCCCCAATTCCAAATTCTTTCAGAGAAATTCGTATTTTCAGGCCAGGTCAACAAAGGCCTACAGTCCTGTCACCATCATCAGTACTGCAAGGAAGAATTCACTGCTTAAAATCTGTTCTGAAAACTACAGCCCAGAGCATCTTTATTTACCTGATTGCCTTTCCTCCTGCCTCTAAGTCAGCACACTGTCCATTCCACCTCTCTTGCTTGAGTCTCCACTTTTGTCTGCTTCTTCCATGAACAACTCTAATTCAATATTTAAACAAAACTAGCTTTCTTGGCATGGAAATAAGTTAATTATATGAATATAGCATAAAAGAATCAATGTTTCCCAACAGAACACATAATTTACTTCCCCTGAAAATGCTTTCTTTAGAGTATTTCTCCCTTGGAGCCCCTCCCACTCTCCATTCTTGGGAGTTCTCACTTTTCTTTAATAATTTCCTATGTTGTTCTCAAACCGAACACAATGGAGAGGAGGGAAAGGGGAAGGAGCCCTAACCTTCTAAGACCTGGCTCAGGTAAGAACCTACTGCTCTGCACCACCATGGTCTCCGTCTAGCTGTGTTAGAGTGTGGGCTGTCAATTTACCTGGCAGTGTAGATGGCAGAGCCTTATGTGTTCTGATAATGTAACATTGCTAAAGCAGAGGCCACAGAGCTCACCCCATAGACAAGATGACCACAAAAGTTACAGAGATTTGGACATTTCTGAGAAGGAAGGGAAAGGCACACTCTATACCACAGACTCCTGAGAAACAGCAAAGCAAACCCTAGAAAACAAGCCAGGTCTCCAGATAACGTCCAAACACACTTTCCTTCACATTGTAGACTAGCTCATGAACCACTGCCCAAGGCTTTCAGACTCCAACGCACAATTATTCTGGTCTAACTGACTAGTACACAGCTCTAACCTCATGTCTCAATTCACTGGATTTCCTGGTTTTAGCAGTACTACCATAGGAGTATCACACAGTACTCCTACAATCTCAGTACACACCTTGTTTATACTGCAAACCCTACCACAGTACAGGGCCTGTTATACACACCTCTTAGTATAACCCAAACCAGAGGAGAAAAACATCGCGTCATGCGATACCTCAAAGCTATGTATTTTTAAAGCTGTTTTTCATTGTTCTGTTTTGCAATGTTGTTTGCTATGAGCAAAATCAACTCCAATCTTTTTAAAACTCTCGTAAGAAAGAAAAAAGGCCTATTTCCACAGCTTGTCTCTTTCCCCTATAGCCTGCATAAGCCAGAGGAAGAAGCCATGATTGTACTCCTTACAATCTTTTCCTAAGAAGTACACAGAACTGAGAAAGGAGGAAAACTGTATTTCTCCCAGGAGCAAATATCTCATCATCTATAACATTCTTATAATACAATGAATACAGACTCTCAAAGAGAAACACAAGAAAGACTATGTGGTTTTAAAAGGAACCGAAACATGCTGCACCCTATGCCCCACGTGCTTTTGCAGTCAGCATCAATGTTTTAATAGATGTTACAGAAGCTTCAGCTTTTACTGCTGCTAATACCCTAAACAATTACCGTGCCTCCATGGGAACCTCTGCCCAGAACAGCCACTACCAACCTGTAATTAACATTTCTGTAAGAGATGCTGTTGAAACATGAAGGTGAGAACGTAAACATTCGCTGTGCACACACACACACA